>NC_080545.1:93952150-94144650 GCF_028640845.1 Ahaetulla prasina
AGAAAGGAAGACATGAGTACTGTCACAAAAGGCGTCCATCTCAGCTACTGTAAGAGAATTTCTCCAGAATTGCTAAACCTCACCGGCCAATGAAATGCAATCCAGTTTTACTTTTCCTCTCTCTGCCTCAAGAATTGCACTGGGGCGGGGTTGCCAATAAATCTAAACAAAAGTCTAGAAAGTCCAGATGCCTCTTGAAAAAAGCACCTTTGGGACAACCATGACTGGATGACTGAGAATCTCAATAGCCATCCAAACGACCACTAGATGGCAGGAGAGAGAGTTTGCTATGTCTCTTGACTGTCCTCTAGTGGCCGTTCAAAGTTCTGCAGCTAATTATGGCAGCTTTTCACAACCTACCAACCCCATCTTATTTATTTATTTATTTATTTTATTTTGTCATAACAATATATGTAGGTATCATACAAAAAGATTATATAATATATAAACACATATATGGGTAAATATAAGGAGGTATAAGCATATATGTCTATAGGAAGAAGAAAAGAAAAACAATAGGACAGGAACGGTACGCACATTTTGCGCTTATGCACGCCCCTTATGATCCTCTTAGGAATGGGGTAAGGTCAATAGTAGACAGTTTTTGGTTGAAGATTTTAGGATTATGGGAAGAGACCACAGAGTTAGGTAAAATATTCCAAGCACTGATGATTCTGTTACAGAAGTCATATTTTCTGCAATCTAGATTAAAGCGGTTGACATTAAGATTAAATCTATTGGTTGCTCTAGTATTATTGCAATTGAAGCTGAAGTAGTCTTTAACAGGAAGGACATTACAATAGATGATTCTGTGAGTTAAACTTAGGTCTTGTCGTAGGCGACGGAGTTCCAAGTTTTCTAAGCCTAGGATTTCAAGTCTGGTGGGATAAGGTATTTTGTTGTTTTCAGAGGAATGGAGAACTCTTCTTGTAAAATATTTCTGGACACGTTCAATTGTATTGATGTCAGAGATGTGGTGAGGGTTCCAAACAGGCGAGCTGTATTCTAGAATTGGTCTAGCAAATGTTTTATATGCTCTGGTTAGTAGTGTGGTGTTTTTGGAAAAGAAGCTACGCAAGATTAGGTTTACAACTCTTAGAGCCTTTTTTGCTATGTAGTTGCAGTGGGCTTTGGCACTTAGATCATTTGACATGAAAACTCCAAGGTCTTTAACGGGAATGGGGTCATCTGTAAGGTAATGTCCTTCTAGTATGTACTTAGTGTTTGGGTTCTTTTTTCCTATATGTAAGACTGAGCATTTTGATGTAAATCCAGTGGTGGATTTCACATATTTTTCCTACCAGTTCGTCATGCATGCGCCTGGCCTCAAAAATGCGGCTAAATAGGACGGCATAGTGCCGGGGTGGATGGGTAGGCCCACCCGCGATTATGGCAGCCGGTAACGGTTCACCTGAACCGGTCCAAAACCGTCTGAATACCACCACTGTCTAAGTCATTCAATCACCTCAATCAATCTCCTGTTCCCACTCTGCCTGTCTCTGTTCCACTTCCTCCCTTTCCTTGGCTTAATTAACCACGCTAAATTCCCATGAATTTCATGATATTTCAAGCAAACTCAGATGGAAATGCTTGTAATGATTCTAAACACATCATCATCACTCAAGTTGGATTCAAATCTGATCTCCGTTACTGAAAGACAATATAGGTAGCCCTCGACTTAGGGTCACCATTGAGCCCAACATTTCTACTGCTAAGCGAGTCAGTTGTTAAATGAATTTTGCTCCATTGGATGATCTTTGTTGCCCCAGCTGTTAAGTTAATCATTGCAGTTGTGAAATAAGTAACATGGTTGTTAAGTGAATCGGGCTTCCCCATTGACTTTGCTGGTCAGAATGTCTCAAAAGAAGATCACGTGACCCCGGGACACAGCAACCGTCATAAATATGAGTCAACTGCCAAACGACAGACTGAAACACAGTCATCGGTCACTTTTTTTGGTGATGTTGTAACTTCATCAGCGAAGTGATGAAATTGCCTTACATTTATGTCCAACTACAGTGTCTTACAGTGATTTGCTACCTTTTTTGGGGGGCCAATTTTCAGCAAAAAAAAATAAATAAATACCCATGGGTTCACACAATTGCACTGTTCGCTTAATAACTTTGGACTGGCTTAACAACGGTCGTAAAACGGGTGACAAAAATAAATCCGGTTCAAGGTCTGACTGCGATAATTTATGATGGAAATTCCACACCTTTTGTAATTTGCTAGGTTTTAATTGTTGGTTTTAACTGTATATGTATTGTGTTTTATCTTTGGCTGTACACCACCCTGAGTCCTTCGGGAGAAGGGCGGTATAAAAATTTAATAAATAATAATAATAATAATAATAATTGTGGTTGTAAGTTAAGTATTACCTGTAATCGTATCCAGGGGTGGGATTCAAAAATTTTAGCAAGGGGTTCTCTGCCTGGTTGCTGGGTGGGCGTGGCCATGGTGGGCGTGGCCTAGTCAGCCTCCTGCACCATGGTGGGGCAGGGGGCGTTTCTGCCCTCCCTGGGCTCTGGAGGCTTTCCTCAAGCCTCCGGGAGGGCAAAAATGGCCGCCCCAGGCTTCCCAAACTTCCGGTAGGCCTGTTTTTTGCTCTCCCCGAGCCTCCGTATGTGCCCTGACTGCATCCAGAATGGGCCGCATGGGGACTCCTGGGAGGGGTAGGGTGGGTTGGGCGGGGCCAGCCAGGAGTGGGATTTGGGGGTTCTTCGAAGTGCACAGAATCTTAGCTAGAGGTTCTCCCGAACCCCTGCGAACCCCCAGCAATCCCCACCCCTGATCGTATCTCCTTTCCACTGGCCTCAAATTTAAATCAGAATTTGCAGTTATAAGTTCTGCTACTTGATAAATGTTTATATATATATTTGTTTTCTGAGGTTTTCACAGGTGTTTGTATGTAGGTCTTTGGTTATTTGGGTTTTCTCCCGCGTAAAATTGGAAGTGTCTTGGCGACATTTCGACGAAGTCTCATTCGTCATCTTCAGGCTTCAAAGTAGTGTCTTATTTTCAGAAAACAAATATATATATATTTGTTTTCTGAGGTTTTCACAGGTGTTTGTATGTAGGTCTTTGGTTATTTGGGTTTCTCCAGCGTAAAATTGGTAGTGTCTTATTTTCAGAAAACAAATAACCAAAGACACACACACACACACACACACACACACACACAAACACACACACACATATATAGGTCTTTGGTTATTCGGGTTTTCTCCCGCGTAAAATTGGTAGTGTCTTATTTTCAGAAAACAAATATATATATATATATATATATATATATATATATATATATATATATATATATATATATATATATATATATATATTTATATATATATTTGGCTAAACTGTTTCAATAGATAGCTTGGGATTTGAGCTAAAGGCTAGAGAATGCAAAGAGAAAAACAGAAAGTGGTTAAAATCTACTTAGAAGATCAATTTCACTATCTCAGAGGTGAAATGTAATAGTTGCAAGGTTTGGCTTTATTCCAGATTTGCTACTTCGGGAGAAAGAGAGAAAGCTTCTAAGATAATCTGCAACCAGGAAAAGCATCTGGAAATAGAGAGCTGAAGGAGATACATCCCTGTCACATTTAAACTCGCTAGTTCCAGCTGTTCCCCTCACAAAATTTATGGCGGTTTCCATGCCTAAATGTTGACATCCACACATTGTCCCACCAGCCTTCTCCTGCTGCTGTTGTCTGTCAAATTCGACATGATTTTGCTTGCATTTAGCAAAACATAGATAAGGGGGTAGAAGAGGCGCCAGCCGAATTTGCACGAAACTGGAGAGATTGTTCAGAAGACAAGGACAAAGTTCAACAACTACTTATCTGGGACAGTCTGAGCTGGGCTAGAACGGTGTTTGACAAACTTGATAACTTTAAGATACAGTAGTGGCCAAAATTGTGGAAAGTGTATTTTCTAAAACTAGCTAATAACACCACTTTTTTGGGGAGTAGTACCATAAAATTATATATCAATGGAAAGATAATTTAATCAAGACTGTAATGCAATCACTTTTATGAAGGATTTCCTATGAGAATAGCAGTTACAATATAAAGAAGAAAAGTGAAGCATGTAGAAAAAACGAGATATACAAAAAGTATCAACATAGAAAAAACGAGATATACAAAAAGTATCAACATAGAAAAAACGAGATATACAAAAAGTATCAACATAGAAAAAATGAGATATACAAAGATTATCAACATAGAAAAAACGAGATATACAAAAATTATCACCACGTCAGTTAATACTTAGTTGGGTAACCTTTAGCATGAATTACGGCCTTACAACATCTTCCCATGGAGTGAACCAAGTCTTTGAGTTCTTCAGCTGTTATAATGTGAAACCAAGATTGAATGATGGCTTCTGTTAACTGGGTTTTTATTGCTGGGTCGCTTCTGACTAATAAGTTTCTTTAGTTGGCTCCATAGATTTTCAAATGGGTGAAGGTCTGGGCTATTCCCAGGCCATTCCAGCAGTAGAATAGGATTATCTTGAAATGCCAAAAAAAATATGATGTTATTAGCCATCAAACCTCAAAAATGCACTTTTCTCAAGAGGTTTCCACAATTTTGGCCACTGCTGTAGGTGGACTTCAACTCCCAGAATTCCCCAGTCTACATGGCTGGCTGGGGATTTCAGGAAGTTGAAGCCCACATATCATAAAGAAACACTAGGCTAGAAGATCTCCTGAGTCCCTTCTAGCCCTATGCCTCTATGATTCTGGCCAAAGAGCTGTTTGCCATTACATGTTGGAATGATTTCTAAAACTATCACAGATTTCTAAAAGTAATAAAGGTGGGATACGCAAACAAACACAGATGGTCCGTGACTTATGACTACAATCAAGCCCAATACTCCTGTTGCAAGCAAGGCTAATTAAAATTAAGTGAATGTTGCCCCATTTCACAACCTTTTTTGCCATGGTTGTTAAGTGAATCATTGAACTTGCTTAGTTCAGGGGTCTCCAACCTCGGCAACTTTAAGCCAGGCGGACTTCAACTCCCAGAATTCCCCAGCCAGCTCCCAGAATTCTGGGAGTTGAAGTCCACCAGGCTTAAAGTTGCTAAGGTTGGAGACCCCTGGCTTAGTTAGTAGCACAGTTAAGTCAATCTGGCTCCCCCATTGGCCTTGCTTGTCAGAAGGTCGCAAAAGGGGATCCCATGACCCAGGGACATCTCAACATATATATGAGCTAGTTGCTAAGTGTTCAGATTTTGATCGTGTGGCCATGGGAATCCTGCAATGGTCATAAGTGTGAAAAACGGTTGTAAGTTACATTTTCAGTACCACTGTGATTTTGGACAGTCACTAAATGAACTGTTGTTAAGTCAAGGACTAGCTGTATTCATTTATGGATAAACAAAGCTACTAGAGAGTAGCGGCCCGTTTTGGATGCAGGTAAGTGCAGGGTGCACACCGATGCTCAGGGAGGGCAAAAAACAGGCCTACCGGAAGTTTGGGAAGAGGGCCTCCAGAGCCTGGGGAGGCTGTTTGCACTTGTTCTGTCCCCCTCGCCTCATTCCGAGCGATGACTTAATTAGCCGGCAACTATCAGCTTCCGGCAGCAAACTAGCAAGCGTCTGCCAAGTGCCTCTGTTATCTCTCTTGATGCCAATGAGTCAACCAGGAACAAACAGTACTTCAGCTCTAGTTAAGCAGTTGATTTGCTTGCCACGAAGGGGTATAACAGCCCTTGCTGCTTTTATATCCCGTGGGGTGTGGCTCCATGACTCAGCACTTCCTAGGCCTGCCCCACCCCTGCTTCTGTTGTTCCCGCCTCTCCTGCCTATGAAACCTAGGGTTCAGCCAAGCCTAATTGCCATCAGCCAGGTCTGGAGGCGTGGCCTGGGGGGTGGGAAAGAATCAGGGGACAGAGGCCTCGTTATCTCCTCCACCTGGCCTGCCTCTGGCTCCTGGAGCTGAGCCAGGGAAGCTGGTGCTCCAGAGGTAAGTCCTGATGGCTCTTCCCCCTCACTTTCCGAGTCACTTTCTGGCAGGGGCCCCGGCTCGGGGGGCGCAGACACAACAGCACCCTCCTGGAGCTCGAAGAAAACCTCTGGAGACCGGGGAGGGCAAAAATGCTCCCCCACATGATGCAGGAGGTTGACTAGGCAGTGCCCATCATGGCCACACCCACCTATCGACTGGGCAGAGAATCCCTTGCAAAATGTTTTGAAGCCCACCCCTGTTTGAAGGATAATAATTTCAAGAGAGAATCTGGAAATAAAAGCAATGTTGGGGGGAAAAATAACCCCACTCCACTTCACAAGCTGCTGAATGCGCACTTTGGTTTCAAAATTTGTTCTCCATACTGAACCTACACGGCTTCCCGTAGATGTGCTTAACTTTTATATTGACTGACTCATTCCTTTCCTTCGTCCCTTGGGGGTTCCCTGAGAAGCCGCACAGCTTCTTTCCAGCAGGAAAGCTGCCTTAGCACTGACCAGCAACTTCCTCCCAGGAAGGAATTCACCGGTCTCTCCTTTATAGGTTTATCAAATCTGATTTCACCTGCTAAAGCTGCTTTCGGTAACCGGTAATCTGCTTTCAGCAGCTGTTCATAATTTCTTCAGGCCATCTGTCCTTCTGCTCAAGAAGGCATTCCCAGTATTTTTGACATATGACATAGCGTGTTTGCACTCCAATTTTGCAAAGTGATTGGTTCCTTTCCTAATACTAGATCCTCATGGATTCCCTATATGGAGGGAAGTTGTTTTATGGACTGGTCCTTGACCTCAAGAAATAATCACCTCCTCCTCTTCCTCTCTTTCTCCTCCTCCTCCATCTTTTTTCATCTCTATATCCATCTCTTCCTCCTCCTCCTCCTCCTCCTTTGCGCCTCCTCCATCTCCTCCTCCATCTCCTCCATTTTATCCTTCTCCATCTCATCTCCTTCATCTCCATCTCTTCTCCTCCATTTCCTCCTATTTCTCCTCTTCTTCCATCTCCTCTTCTTTCTCCTTCTCTTTCTCCATCTCATCTCCTTTGTCTCCATCTCCTCTTCTCCTCCATCTCCTCCTGTTTCTCCTTCTCCATCTCATCTCCTTCGTCGCCCTCTCCTGTTCTCCTCCATCTCTTCCTATTTCTCATCTTCCTCCATCTCCTCTTCTTTCTCCTTCTCTTCCTCCATCTCATCTCCTTCGTCTCCATCTCCTCTTCTCCTCCATCTCCTCCTATTTCTCCCTCTCCATCTCATCTCCTTCGTCTCCATCTCCTCTTCTCCTCCATCTCTTCCTATGTCTCCTTCTCCATCTCATCTCCTCTGTCTCTGTCTCCATCTCTGTCTACTCTTTCTTCTCCTCCATCTCCATCTCTTTCTCGTCTTCCTCTTCCTTCTTCTCCTTCTCTTTCTCCTCCTCCTCCACCTGGCCTGCCTCTGGCTCCTGGAGCTCAAGAAAACCTCTGGAGACCGGGAGGGCAAAAAACAGGCCTACCGGAAGTTTGGGAAGAGGGCCTCCAGAGCCTGGGGAGGCTGTTTGCACTTGTTCTGTCCCCCTCGCCTCATTCCGAGCGATGACTTAATTAGCTGGCAACTATCAGCTTCCGGCAGCAAACTAGCAAGCATCTGCCAAGTGCCTCTGTTATCTCTCTTGATGCCAATGAGTCAACCAGGAACAAACAGTACTTCAGCTCTAGTTAAGCAGTTGATTTGCTTGCCATGAAGGGGTATAACAGCCCTTGCTGCTTTTATATCCCGTGGGGTGTGGCTCCATGACTCAGCACTCCTTAGGCCTGCCCCACCCCTGCTTCTGTTGTTCCCGCCTCTCCTGCCTATGAAACCTAGGGTCCAGCCAGGCCTGATTGCCATCAGCCGGGTCTGGAGGCGTGGCCTGGGGGGGAAAGAGTCAGGGGACGGAGGCCTCGTTATGTCCTCCACCTGGCCTGCCTCTGGCTCCTGGAGCTCAAGAAAACCTCTGGAGACCGGGGAGGGCAAAAATGCTCCCCCACATGATGCAGGAGGTTGACTAGGCAGTGCCCATCATGGCCACACCCACCTATCGACTGGGCAGAGAATCCCTTGCAAAATGTTTTGAAGCCCACCCCTGTTTGAAGGGTAATAATTTCAAGAGAGAATCTGGAAATAAAAGCAATGTTGGGGGGAAAAAATAACCCCACTCCACTTGACAAGCTGCTGAATGCGCACTTTGGTTTCAAAATTTGTTCTCCATACTGAACCTACACGGCTTCCCGTAGATGTGCTTAACTTTTAAATTGACTGACTCATTCCTTTTCTTCGTCCCTTGGGGGTTCCCTGAGAAGCCGCACAGCTTCTTTCCAGCAGGAAAGCTGCCTTAGCACCGACCAGCAACTTCCTCCCGGGAAGGAATTCACCGGTCTCTCCTTTATAGGTTTATCAAATCTGATTTCACCTGCTAAAGCTGCTTTCGGTAACCGGTAATCTGCTTTCAGCAGCTGTTCATAATTTCTTCAGGCCATCTGTCCTTCTGCTCAAGAAGGCATTCCCAGTATTTTTGACATATGACATAGCGTGTTTGCACTCCAATTTTGCGAAGTGATTGGTTCCTTTCCTAATACTAGATCCTCATGGATTCCCTATATGGAGGGAAGTTGTTTTATGGACTGGTCCTTGACCTCAAGAAATAATCACCTCCTCCTCTTCCTCTCTTTCTCCTCCTTCTCCATCTTTTCTCATCTCTATATCCATCTCTTCCTCCTCCTCCTCCTCCTCCTTTGCGCCTCCTCCATCTCCTCCATTTTATCCTTCTCCATCTCATCTCCTTCATCTCCATCTCTTCTCCTCCATTTCCTCCTCTTTCTCCTCTTCTTCCATCTCCTCTCCTTTCTCCTTCTCTTTCTCCATCTCATCTCCTTTGTCTCCATCTCCTCCTTCTCCATCTCCTCCTGTTTCTCCTTCTCCATCTCATCTCCTTCGTCGCCCTCTCCTCTTCTCCTCCATCTCTTCCTATTTCTCCTCTTCCTCCATCTCCTCTTCTTTCTCCTTCTCTTCCTCCATCTCATCTCCTTCGTCTCCATCTCCTCTTCTCCTCCATCTCCTCCTATTTCTCCTTCTCCATCTCATCTCCTTCGTCTCCCTCTCCTCTTCTCCTCCATCTCTTCCTATTTCTCCTTCTCCATCTCATCTCCTTCGTCTCCATCTCCTCTTCTCCTCCATCTCTTCCTATGTCTCCTTCTCCATCTCATCTCCTCTGTCTCTGTCTCCATCTCTGTCTACTCTTTCTTCTCCTCCATCTCCATCTCTTTCTCGTCTTCCTCTTCCTTCTTCTCCTTCTCCTCTCTCTCTTCCTCCTCCTCCACCATCATTGGATTGAAAAAATGTAAAATAAGCTGAGATACTACATGCAAGATATTTATTGTACATTCTGGGAAAGTCAATAATATAGTAAGTGATCTGGGTGCCAAAACTGCTCAATTACTGGATGCAGAGGCCACTTTAGAAATGGAAATGGAAAAATTCTTCATTTTAAAGCCTCCTGGAAGCTTTAAATGAGCCTCTGGGAAGGTGAAAACAGCCTCCCCAGGTTCTGGAGGCCCCCTGGAGGCAGGAAACAGGCCTTCCCGAACTTCCGGTAGGCCCATTTTTCACCCTCCCTGAGCCTCCTCTTGCGCTCTGCACTTACCTGCATCCAAAGTAGGCTGCGTGGGGATTCCCGGGAGGAGAGGGGCAGGGTGAGCAAGGCCAGCCAGGAGTGGGATTTGGGGGTTCTCCAAACTGCACAGAATCTTAGCTAGAGGTTTTCCCGAACCCCTGCATCCCCCACCCTTGGTTACTTGTCCTCACTGTTAAGATGTTTCTCCTTAATTCCAGGTGGCTTCTCTCCTGCATGAGTTTCCATCCATCGTTTCTCGTCTTGCCTTCTGGTGCTTTAGTAAATAAGTTGACCCCTTTCCTCTTTATTTATTTATTTATTTTGTCACAACATCATACAAAAAGATTATATAGTATATAAACATATAAACATATATAGGAAGAAGAAAAGAAAACAATAGGACAGGAATGGTAGGCACGTTTGTGCGCTTATGCACGCCCCTTATGGTCCTCTTAGGAATGGGGTGAGGTCAATAGTAGAAAGTTTTTGGTTAAAGCTTTTAGGATTATGGGAAGAGACCACAGAGTCAGGTAAAGTATTCCAAGCACTGATGATTCTGTTACAGAAGTCATATTTTCTGCAATCTAGATTAAAGCGGTTAACATTAAGTTTAAATCTATTGGTTGCCCTTGTATTATTGCAATTAAAGCTGAAGTAGTCTTTGACAGGAAGGACATTACAATAGATGATTCTGTGAGTTAAACTTAGGTCTTGTCGAACTTAGGTCTCTTTGTAGCAACCTCTCAAATACTGGAATACCGCTATCCCCGAAACAAGAATGGGACCTGTTCCCTCCCCAAACAATAATTGCTAAAGCAGTTTTGCATCGTCCTCTCCACCACACACACCCCAAAAAAAAGTAAAGAAAAGAAATGAACCCAATAAGAAAAAAAAAAACACCACCTTTTTCAGTTTAATACCTTGGTATCCTGAACCAAACAATTCCCTTTATTAATCATCGCACCATCACACCGAGCCCTCTGCTCCAGTTAAATAATAGACTCCTGAATTGACTTTTAAAGGAGGCCGTGTGCTCATTAATATCTCACGTATTTTGCCTTTCGAAACCAGCCCCGGAGGCGTGTTACTGGGTTCAGGCAAAGAAAGTGACATATTAAGCTTCATTTACTCAACAGTGTTCGGAGTCAGAAAAGCGAAGGAGCAGAAGGAAATAGCGGGGAAGTGGGAAAAAGGTATAAATGCAGAGTGGGACTTCCAAATTGTTTCCTGCCTTTGCATTCAGAAATAGATCCATTTATACAGAACAATGCCCATTATATTAAGAGTAGATAAAAGGCAGATTAATCTCTCTCTCTTTTTTAAAAAAAGTTTTTTCTTTCTCTATCCCCAAACCAGTCAGATTTCAAGAGCTTCTTATCAAGTGTAATTATACTGCTATTACCGAAGGGACGCAGATATTGTATCATAAATTGCGTTGCATGGCTGAACACAAATGGTGTAGCAGGAGCATGTGGGCACAGAGGAGTACTAAATCAACTTTTGGACTGAAGAAATATTTATGGGAGGTAAAAAGGAGAGAGCGAGAGAGCGAGGGAGAGAGAGAGAAGAGAGAAGAGAAAGAAAAGATGAAGATAGAGGCACGGTAGAGAGATAGAAGAGAGAGAAAGAGAGAGAAACAGAAAGAGAGATAATTTCTATGGTATGAGAATGATGAGATAGATAGATAGATAGATAGATAGATAGATAGATAGATAGATAGATAGATAGATAGGTAGGTAGGTAGGTAGGTAGGTAGGTAGGTAGGTAGGTAGGTAGGTAGGTAGGTAGGTAGGTAGATAGATAGATAGAGAGATAGATATATAGAGAGAGATGAGAGATAAGAAATTATATATATATACACACACACATGCATTATTTAGAGAGTAGAGTAGAGGATAGATAAATAGATAGATAGATAGATAGATAGATAGATAGATAGATAGATAGATAGATAGATAGATAGATAGATAGATAGATAGATAGATATAGATAGATATAGGGATCAGGGATAAGAAATTACACACACACACACACACACATTATTTAGAGAGTAGAGGATAGATAGATAGATAGATAGATAGATAGATAGATAGATAGATAGATAGATAGATAGATAGATAGATAGATAGGTAGGTAGACAGATAGAGAGATAGATAGAGAGATAGATAGAGAGATAGATATAGAGAGAGATGAGAGATAGGAAATTATACACACACACACACACACATTATTTAGAGAGTAGAGGATAGATAGATAGATAGATAGATAGATAGATAGATAGATAGATAGATAGATAGATAGATAGATAGATAGATAGATAGATACATACATACATACATACATACATACATACATACATACATTCATACAGTAGGTAGAATAGAGATTGATAGAACAATATTCAGAGTATGTGTGTGTATACAGTCAAACACATACACACACATGCATATCCTTCCAGAATAACCTTTTAATTTAATTTAACACACACACACGCACACACACATATACACGCACAGACACACACTGTGTCTCCGTCTCTATGTGCTCAAGAGGCCTTCTGCCAATTAACTACTTGAGATGCTCAAGGTCAAAAGCCTCGTCAACCTACCACAGAAATGGGATGGAAACACAGTCTTTTTGTGTGTTGGGTTATATAATTTTCTATTCAAACCTCGGAGGCAGGCTGTAATTTCCTTAAACAGCAACTTAGACACCGGATTCACAAGGCAGGCTGAAATCTTACACTTGGGTGAACAAACAAGGTTCTTGTCTTCACATGATAGACTATATGCAAATAGAACAGCCATAAGGAAATGCCCTGCTCTTTGATGGCGTTAATAGAAAAACACGCTAACTTGGTCAAGAGTTGCTATTTTTGAGAATTCCGTCTCCCATTTTCTCTAGGAAGCAGCTGGTGTCTCTTGAATTCTTATACAGGTAATCCTTGATTTAGGGACCACAATTGAGTCCAAAATTTATGTTATACTAAGTGAGAAATTTGTTAAGTGAGTTCTGGCCCATTTTATGACTTTTCTTGCAACAGCTGTTAACTGAATCACTGCAGTTGTTACATTAGCTACATGGTTGTTAAGGGAATCTAGTTTCCCTATTCTGCTTGACAGAAGGCTGCAAAAGGTGATCGATCACCTGACCAGTGACAACCTCTCCCATCTTCCGTCCCATCTCTTCTCCTCTCCTCTCCTCTCCTCTCTTCTAGTCTAGTCTAGTCTAGTCTAATTTTCCTGTTCTCCCCTCCCTTCCTCTCTTCCCTATTCTATTCCCTCTCCTCTCCTCTCCTCTCCTCCTCTTTTTCCTATTCTATTCTATTCTATTCTATTCTATTCTATTCTATTCTATTCTATTCTATTCTATTCTATTCCATTCTCTCCTCTCCTCTCCTCTCCTCCCCTCCCTTCCCCTCCCCTCTTCCCTATTCTATTCCCTCTCCTCTCCTCTCCTCCCTCTTCCCTATTCTATTCCCTCTACCCTCCTCCCCTCCCCTCCCCTCTTCCCTATTCTATTCCCTCCCTCCTCCCTCTTCCTATTCTATTCTATGCTATTCTCTCCTCTCCTCTCCTCTCCTCTCCTCTCCTGCTCTCCTCTGGTCCCTATTCTATTCCTCTACTCTCCTCTCCTCTCCCTCCTCCCCTCCCCTCCTCTTTTCCTATTCTATTCTGTTCTATTCTATTCTATTCTATTCTATTCTATTCTATTCTATTCTATTCTATTCTATTCTATTCCATTCCATTCCATTCCATTCTCTCCTCTCTCTCCTCCTCTCCTCCCTCCTTCTCCTCCCTCTTCCCTATTCTATTCCTCTCCTCTCCTCCCTTCCTCTCTTCCCTATTCTATTCCTCTCTCTCTCTCTCTCCTCCTCCTCCTCCCTCTTCCCTATTCTATTCCCTCCTCCCTCCCTCTTCCCTATTCTATTCCTCTCCTCTCCTCTCCTCTCCTCTCCTCTCCCTGCTCTCCTCTGGTCCCTATTCTATTCTATTCCCTCTCCTCTCCTCTCCCCTCCTCCCCTCCCCTCCTCTTTTTCCTATTCTATTCTATTCTATTCTATTCTATTCTATTCTATTCTATTCTATTCTATTCTATTCTATTCTATTCTATTCTATTCTATTCTATTCCATTCCATTCCATTCCATTCTCTCTTCTCCTCTCCTCCCCTCCCCTCCCCTCCCTTCTCCTCCCCTCTTCCCTATTCTATTTCCTCTCCTCTCCTCTCCTCCCTCTTCCCTATTCTATTCCCTCTACTCTCCTCTCCTCTCCTCCCCTCCCCTCCCCTCTTCCCTATTCTATTCTATTCTATTCTATTCTATTCTATTCTATTCTATGCTATTCTATGCTATTCTATTCTATGCTATTCTCTCCTCTCCTCTCCTCTCCTCTCCTCTCCCCTCCCCTCCCCTCCCCTCCCATTCCATTCTTTGCTGAAGTCAATGAGAATCCAACAATTCCTCTCAAAATCCTTTCCTGAACACATGAATATCTCTCAATTTTTCCCCCTGTACAATAAAGATAATACACGGCCTCTCTCTCCACGGTGATGCATTTCAGGCTATCTGCAAACAACTTTCGCTCTATTTTTGTATATCATCCAAGGAAATGGGTAGCGTGCAATAAATATAATCCAATTTTCATTTCTGCTGCTCCAATGATCCTGACCATTTGCGTCTCCACTCATATCCAAATGACATAATAGATCTTAAACCTGTTATACCTCCCTGGACCAAATACTGCCTCCACTACAGAAATATAATCTGGAGGAAAGACAAATAACATTTTGGTGGCAGATTGTTTTAAATAATAACAGCTGTTGAATGCCAATTTTGAAAGTTTGGGGATCTGAAAATTGCTCCCTGCACAGAAGTTGAGGGGGAAGAACATAGGTAGTGCAGGAAGATCCTATACTGAATAAACATGCATTACTTAATTTAAACAAATGACTCTAAGTGGAGGAAATGCACTGGGATCAGAGGTGGCATTAAGCCAGTTCGGACGAACTGGTAGTGGAAATTTGGACTGGTTCGCCAAACCGGCAAATACCATCTCTGATTGGCACCGCCCCACCCAGGTTGCCCCACCCCAGCCAGTCATATGACCACCAAGCCACGCCCACCCAATCACATGACCACCAAGCCACGCCCACCAAGCCACGCTCACAGAACCGGTAGTAAAAAAAATTGAATCCCACCACTGTCCGTCATGTGTGAAAATATGCAAAAATGTAATTGTGACACAACTACACAACTACATGACTCTTTCAAGCCAAAATACTTTTTTTCTGAGTTCACACACATTTTCCCTTTCTTTCAGTTCAGCTTTCCCAATACGGGAAGTCTTTAGAAGGCTGCATTAAAAACTCAATGGTGGTTCTAGTGGCTGAGGAATTCTGGGAATTGTAGTCCACAGGTCAGGAGCATGCTCAGTTACAGAAATCTCTTTTGAACTTCATGGCTAACATCTGGAGCTGCCATGGCTCCCATAAAAGATATCTAAATGAACTTGTCTTGTGCAAATTTTGGGTTTGGATTCCTGCATTGGGCGAGAAACCACAATGAATGATCCATTTTACACATCTGTTTTGTAAATGTACAAGTGGCACATCTTAAATTATTTTTTTCCTGGATGCTAGCAAAGTATAACGCAGGGACATACAGGTAAGTCCTTGACTTTTAACCACAACTGAGCCCAAAATTTATGTTCCTAAGTAAAGTAAGTTGTTAAGTGAGTTTTGCTCAAACAATCGCTACAAACTCAAGGTAAACCGCTCCAAACTCAATTGCAGAAAGTACGACTTCAGCAACAGAGTGGTCAACACCTGGAATGCTCTACCCGACTCCGTTGTTACAGCCTCAAACCCCAACAGCTTCAACCTTAACCTGTCTACCATGGACCTCACCCCATCCCGAAGAGGTCTGTAAAGGGGGAGTGCATAAGCGCAACAGCGTGCCTACCATCCCTGTCCTACTGCCCCCATTTATTTGTATTCCTCTCCTACGTTCATGTCTGTGTTCATATTTATACCTGCTATCTTGTACATGTTTGTCAAACTAACTAACTAACTAACTAACTAACTAACTAACTAACTAACTAAATAAATAAATAAATAAATAAAAACAATATTACATGTATTGGTTCTCAGTGGGCAATTACTGGAAAGCTTGCATATCATCCTTCTTCCCAATGTCTCTTGCTAAGGAGATTTGATGAGAATTCTGAAGAACTGTTTTAGATTTTAAGCAGATGCCAATTTTCTGACAACTACCATATTTTTTGGAGTATAAGAGGCACCTTTTTCCCCAGAAAAAGAGGGTGAAAATCTGGATGAGTCTTATACTCCAAATGTAGCCTTGCCCAACTTCTCAAACGGAGGTTTCAGAGGCTGACAAAAGCATCAGAAAGGAAGCTTCAGAAATGAAGCCCTCAAACAGAGCTTCAGAAAAAAAGCCTCTAAACAGAGCTTCAGAAAAGAAGCCTCCAAACAGAGCTTCAGAAAAAAAGCTCCCAAACAGAGCCTCAGAAAAGAAGCCCCCAAACAGAGCTTCAGAAAAAAAAGCCTCCAAACAGAGCTTCAGAAAAGAAGCTCCCAAACAGAGCTTCAGAAAAAAAGCTCCCAAACAGAGCCTCAGAAAAGAAGCCCCCAAACATAGCTTCAGAAAAAAAGCCTCCAAACAGAGCTTCAGAAAAAAAGCCCCCAAACAGAGCCTCAGAAAAGAAGCCCCCCAAACAGAGCCTCAGAAAAGAAGCTCCCAAACAGAGCTTCAGAAAAAAAGCTCCCAAACAGAGCTTCAGAAAAGAAGCTCCCAAAGAGACTTCTGGGTGGCTCCACCCCTTCGCTGAGCCCTAATTAAAGGGGCTCCGCACTGAACATCGTAAAGCCAGGAAAAGCCGGCTTTAATCTTTTTCTCTGGATGAAAGAGAAAAGATAAGAGCGCAGGAATGTTGGTAGACCTCCCCAGAGGCTTTGTTTTAATTAAGCAGAGCTTCGAAGGGTCGAGGGGTCCCATAAATATTTCTGCCATCTCCGACTTCAGTGCGTCTCTGCAAAAGCAGGAAAAGAAGAAGGTGTCCATCTCTGCTAATTGTCTTATCTTTATGGATCTCTTTAAGCAGACGGAATGAGTGCAAGCGGACGATTATTGGATTGCAAGTATTTTTGATTTCCTGACTTCTACTTTCTAAAAAAGAGAATTTTTTTTTTTCCTTTGTTCTAATTGACTCTAAAATGGCGCCTGAACGGGAGTGAAAATGACGAATGGAATTTTAAACAGTCTGTGCAACTAAGAAGATAAGAAATGTTATGTGTGGATTTTAATGAAGTGAACTGAGCTCTCCTATACTTAAAGGGGAGAAGAGAAGTTTCTAGACTTATATTTTGTGAATTTTAAAACTGAAATGGCTACTAAACCACCTAAGACTGGGGGCAGAAGGGGTTCTGAACCAGCTTTAGAAGATCTGATTAAAGAGCAAGGGAAAGTGTCTGAAGAAAGGTTTAAGGAGATTATGGATAATAATGAGAAAATAAGAGAAGAAATAAAAGAGAATAATAAAAAAATAAGAGAAGATATCTTAATGGCTTTTCAAGGTTTGGCAAAAGACTGGAGGTGGTGGAGGAGGAGGTGCAAGAAATTGTTCAGTCAAATCAACAAATAGAAAATAGAATGGGGAATGCAAATCAAATTGGATAAAATGAAGATCAAGTGGTGGTGATGCAGTATAGAATGATGGAAGGAGCTCTGAGAATTAGAGGTTTGAATGAAGACAAAGGGGAAGATTTAAAAAAAATTTTATCAGAAGCTCTGGCTGAATTTATTGAACTTGATCCACAAGAGGTTGCTTATCAAATTGACAAAATTTATAGAGTTAATTCTTGGATTGCTAGGCAAAAGAAACTTCCTAGAGACATTGTGGTTTATTTTTTGAAAAGAACAGTGAGGAATCAAATTTTGCAAGTTGCTTTTCAGAAAAACTTGAAAATAGGGGAACAGGAGTTGAAGGTTTTGAAAGAGATCCCTCCCAAGATGTTAAGGGATAGAAAAGACTTTACATTTTTTACACAAGAACTTAAGAAATACCAGATTCAATTTAGATGGGAGGTTCCAGTTGGCTTGACAGTGTATTATCAGGGAAGAAGATATCGTATTGACACAGTGCTTAAGGCCAAAGATTTTCTTTCTACAGTGCTGAAATTTGAAATAGAAATAATAGAAAAAAGAATTCAAGAGACTCAAATGGGTGTGGAAGCTGAGGTGATTCCAGTGATGTTACCATCAGAGGAACAACCACAAGAACAAAGACTGACGAGGAGCCCTTAAGCGTAAAGAAAAGGAGCAACAAACTCAAAGTAAAGTTCAGGATTCTGCTACAGAAGCGGTGGAGGAGCACGTCAAGATACGGGAGGACGATCTTCAGTTGATTGCCCAAAGGCTTCAGCAGCCCAGTAATGGCAAATAAAATCTTGACTTGGAATGTCAATGGTTTGAACTCAGCTCAGAAGAGAAGAAAATATTTCATTATTTGAAACAATTTAAAATGATGTTATTTGCTTACAAGAAACGCATATTAAATTATCAGATCAAAAGTACCTAATAAACTCAAAGTTAGGTAAACATTTTGTTGCTTCAGCTTTGGAGAAAAAACATGGCATAGTGGTTTATTTGAGAAAAGATATACCAGCCAAGTTAATAGAGGCAGATATTTATGGAAGATATATTGCTATTGAACTTACAATAGAAACAAAAAGGACTCTCTTGCTTGGTATATATGCACCCAACCAGCAACAAGAAAAATTTTATAGAATGTTATATGATAAGTTGATCCTATGGGATTATAAATCGTGTATTATATTGGGAGATTGGAATGGAGTAATAGATACACGAAAGGACAAGAGAACTTCTTCCAAGAAGATACCTGCACATGCAAAGCTGCCTAAATCCTTTTTTGATATGATAGAAGATTTTGAGTTAAGAGATGTATGGAGACTGCGGAATTTGGAGGAAAGAGACTATACTTTTTTCTCTGATAGGCATCAATCCTTCTCACGTATTGATTTTATTTTAATTTCTAATGATTTGCTTTTTAGGGTGAAGAAAACTAAGATATTTCCAAGATGTTTGTCTGATCATAGTCCTGTTTGGATGGAATTGCAATATGGAAAAGAGGGTAGAAGAACTTGGAGATTAAATGAAAATTTGTTTAGATATCAGGATAATGTAAATCAATGTAAAAAGCAGATGAAAGAATTTTTTGATTATAATTTGAATAATGAAACATCGATAGAAATGGTTTGGGACTGCAGTAAAGCTTTTATGAGAGGTGTATTAATATATCTTAATAATAGACAGAGAAATAAGCAACAAAGACAGCGTAGGTATTTAGAAGAGGAAATTTATAAGAAACAACAATTATTAATACATAACCCACATGATCAAAAACTTAAAGATGCAATAAAGTTACTACAGAATCAATTTAATATGATAATGGCTGATCAGGTGGCAACAAATATACAATATGCCAAACATAATACTTTTGTAACGCAAATAGACCTGGTAGGTGGTTAGCATACACTTTAAGGAAAAGACAAAACAACGTACTATAGAAAAATAGAATACAAAGGTAAAGAGAGATATCAACAGGATAAAATTAAAAAGCTTTTTAGAATATTATACAAATTTATATCTTAAAGATAATATATCGAATAGGGATATTGATAAGTATTTGAAGGAATATAAGGTAAAAAATTTAACTTTAGAACAAACGGATGAATTGAATCGGCCTATAACCTCGGAAGAAATTATTTTGGTAATTAAACAATTAAAATGGGAAAACTCCTGGTACGGATGGGCTTACAGTTAGTTATTATAGGAATTTACAGGATGAGATGTTAGGTCCACTTAAGGAATTATTTAATCAGATACAACTAGGAGAATTCCCCTCATGGAGAACCTCTTTATTTCATTGATACCAAAAGAGGAACAGGATTGTTCTAAACCTGGGAATTATAGGCCAATCTCACTTTTAAATAATGATTATAAGATTTTGTTAAAATAATAGCTAATAGATTAATGTTGATTCTGCAGCGAAGAATTCATAATGATCAATCTGGATTTATAAAAGGGAGACAGATGAGGAATAATGTTAGGCAGATTGTTAATTTACTGGAGTACTTAGAAAAGAAAAATTTTATTCCAGCAGCATTTATTTTTCTCGATGCAGAGAAAGCTTTTGATCGATTGCATTGGGATTTTTTATTTAAATTAATAGAAAAGATGCAATTTGGAGATGGTTTTTTAAGAATAATTAGGGCAATTTATGGAGAGCAAACAGCACAGATTATAATCAATGGTAGCTTAACAGAACCTTTTAAGATTGCGAAAGGAACAAGACAGGGATGTCCTTTATCACCATTATTGTTTATTTTAACTCTAGAACCATTATTGGATAAAATACGAGAAGTAAAGGAGATAGAGGGAATTAGAGTTAGACAGTATGAATATAAGTTAAGAGCTTTTGCAGATGATTTGGTGATTACTTTAACAAACCCTATAAATTCTAGTAAATCTTTGTTGGAAATAATTGATCAATATGGGAATGTCTCAGGGTTTAAGGTAAATCAGAAAAAGACAAAAGTGATAATAAAAAATATGGCCAGACAACAGAAAGAAAAACTAGAGGAAGTAACAGGATTTGAAATTGTAAAGAAGGTTAAGTATTTAGGTGTTTATATTACGTCATCAAATGTGAAATTGTATAAGAATAACTATGAGGTTTTATGGCAAAAAGTTCAGAAGGAGTTGATTGTTTGGAAAAAATTGCAATTATCTTTGCTGGGGAGAATTGCTGCTATTAAAATGAATGTTTTACCTAGATTTTTATTCCTCTTTCAGATGATACCAATAATTAAGAAAGATAAGAATCTTGAGGAATGGCAGAAGGGAATTAACAAATTTATATGGGAAGGTAAAAAAGCTAGGGTTAAAATGAAAATAATTCAAGATTCTCGGAAAGGGAGGTTTATAAATGCCTAATTTTAAATTATATTATGAAGCAGCTGCTCCCACTGCAATAAGTGATTGGTTTAATTTAACAGAGGACAGAATTTTGAATATAGAAGGTTATGATTTGTTATATGGATGGCATGCATATTTAATTTATGACAAAAAGTGGATAAGGCCTTTAAAAATCATGTGCTAAGAAATGCCCTTCTGCGTGTTTGGAAAAATACTCATATAAACTAAATTATAAGGTTCCTATATGGGCATGTCCTAGACATACAGTAGAAAATATAAACATAGAACAGAAGCAGGAAATGATTACATATAAAGATCTTTTGTATACTGAAAGAGGTAATTTGCAGTTAAAATCTCTGCAAGTATTAAGAGAGGAAGGGAAAAATTATACTTGGTTTCAATATGAGCAATTACATGCTAGATGGAAGGGAGATCAAAAAATTGGTATAGAGCAGAACGAGGGAAATTTGGTAAAGCAAATTAGAAATCAGTCTCAGGAGCATATAAAGAGATTGTATAATGTGTTACTTGAAATAGATTCTGAAAGGGACTTGGTAAAGGACTGTATGATAAAGTGGGCACAAAATTTTCAGGAGCCAATATTATTGGAAACGTGGGAAAGAATTTGGGTTAGAAATGTTAAATTCACGAGGCACAGAATCTGAGGGAAAATTTTATAAAATGTTTTATAGATGGCATCTAGATCCTAAAAATTATCGTATGTATCCAGAAATGCAAGCAAAATGTTGGAGATGTAATTGTGATGACGCTACATATTTTCACATTTGGTGGACTTGTAAGGACATAAAGGCCTTTTGGATAAAAATTTGGTGGATTTTACAAAATGTTCTGAAAAGAAGATAAAGTTCCTGCCGCAATTTTTCTTGTTGGGAATTATTACGGATTGTACAGTAATTGAGACTAAATTGATTTTAAATCTAATAACTGCAGCAAGATTACTAATAGGACAATATTGGAAGAAAAAGAAGTACCAACAATACAAGAATGGATATTGAAAGTTGCCAATTTGGCTGAGATGGCGAAGATATCAGCCTTTTGAAAGACAATACGCAAGAAAGATACTTAAAGGAATGGAAAAATGGATTGACTATATTCAACGAGATATCAGACTAAGAGTTATCAGACTGTTTTGAATGATTATGATGTATTATTTTGATTGCTTTTGGGGAAGTTAGGAATTGATGATTGTAGGGTATAATTAAGTTGGGACGAAAATTTTTAGCATATGTTTGTTTTATTTTAACTATACCTTGTGCTCGTTCCGGGAAGTCGGGGAGGGGTTGCGAAGGAGGGGGGGGAGGGGGGGAAAGGGGGAAAAAAAATTTTGTAAAACTTTTTGAATAAAAAAAAAAAAAAAAAAAAAGAAGCTCCCAAACAGAGCTTCAGAAAAAAAAGCTCCCAAACAGCTTCAGAAAAAAAGCCTCCAAACAGAGCTACAGAAAAGAAGCTCCCAAACAGAGCTTCAGAAAAAAAGATCCCAAACACAGCTTCAGAAAAGAAGCTCCCAAACAGAGCCTCAGAAAAGAAGCTCCCAAACAGAGCTTCAGAAAAAAAGCCTCCAAACAGAACTTCAGAAAAGAAGCTCCCAAACAGAGCTTCAGAAAAAAAGCCTCCAAACAGAGCTTCAGAAAAGAAGCTCCCAAACAGAGCTTCAGAAAAAAAGCCTCCAAACAGAGCCTCAGAAAAGAAGCCCCCAAACAGAGCTTCAGGAAAAAGGCTCCCAAACAGAGCTTCAGAAAAAAAGCCTCCAAACAGAGCTTCAGAAAAGAAGCTCCCAAACACAGCTTCAGAAAAGAAGCTCCCAAACAGAGCCTCAGAAAAGAAGCTCCCAAACAGAGCTTCAGAAAAAAAACCTCCAAACAGAGCTTCAGAAAAAAAGCCTCCAAACAGAGCCTCAGAAAAGAAGCTCCCAAACAGAGCTTCAGAAAAAAGCCTCCAAACAGAGCCTCAGAAAAGAAGCTCCCAAACAGAGCCTCAGAAAAGAAGCTCCCAAACAGAGCTTCAGAAAAAAAGCCTCCAAACAGAGCTTCAGAAAAGAAGCTCCCAAACAGAATTTCATTTTTTTCCTGAAACTGTTTCAGAGGCTTTCAGAGGCAGAAAAAGTTTTTTCTGAAACAGAGTTTCAGAGGCAGAAAAAAAAGGCAAAAAAAGCAAAGCACAGAGCTCACAACCAAGGAACCTCTTGCTAAAATTCACCTCTGGGAACACCTGATTGGGGGTATTCCGGGAGGCCAATCCACCTGCCAATCAGCTTTTTTCTTATTTTCCTCCCCAGAAACTAAGGTGCATTTTATACTCTGGTGCATCTTATACTCTGAAAATACAGTACTTCCCTACCCTAAACTACTTCCCTACGCTAAACCATGAAGATTTCCAACCCAACTGGAATCCTGCTTAATAAGAATTTAAGAATTGGCACCTCTGTTTTTTTTCCTGGCCATCCCAGTGCCTGCCTGAAAAGATCACACAATCTCCCATCTTTATCGCTACTTGTTTTGCTAACACAGCTGGTTTGGAATGAAAATATACAAGGTGGGTGGGGGGAAGCAGAAAACTGAAACTAATTTAAGACCTGCAGTGGCAGCCACCGGTGTCAGCCTTTCACTACTGACACGAGGACAATTTAAGGCACCATAAAAAATCAAACACTGCTTTATTGTGGCCTAAGCTTTTGCAGAGGAAATAAACCACGGAGGCTGAATTCTTGTTATCCTCGTTAAAACTGGAAAGGTTTTGCAGCATCCTTGAGATTTGGGATCAGATGGATTTTTTTTTCGATCTCTGCAAGAGGTATGGAATTGACAGTTGGCGGAGAAAAAATGGGGAATCTGTTCTTGAAAACATTTCTTAAAAGATTAAGACAGGACAGGACAAGACAGGACAGGACAGGACAGGACAGGACAGGAACAGAATGGAGAACAGAATGGAACGGAACGGAACGGAACGGAACGGAACAGAACAGAACAGAACAGAACAGAACAGAACAGAACAGAACAGAACAGAACAGAACAGAACAGAATAGAATATGGAATGGAATGGAATTCTTTATTAGCCAATTGTGATTGGAGAAGGAATTTATCTATGGTGCATAGAGCAGAGAATGGAATGGAATATGGAATAAAAAACGGAATGGAATATTTTTTTACACAGGAGAAAACCCGAATAACCAAAGACCTACATATATATATATATATATATTGCTCGCAGAAGCACAAAGCCGAAAGCCTGAAGATGATGAGTGAGACCTCGTCGAAACGTCGCCAAGATACTCTCAACCTTACATGGGAAAAGAGCTGAATATGCCAAGACTTACATACCTATACCCGTGAAAACCTACGAAAACACACACACACACACACACACACACACACACACACACACACACACACGTGTGTGTGTGTATATATAATATATGTAAAATCTATAATTATAGATTTTATAGATGACCCTCACTCTGTCAAGGACCTTGGAGCAGGAGTGATATCTAAAAATTTTCCTTACCAGTTCTGTGGGCGTGGCTTAATTAGTGGGTGTGGCTTGGTGGTCAGGTGACTGAATGGGTGTGGTCAATAATAATAAATAATAAAAATAATAAAGTATACAAAACTTGGGAGGCACCGGTCTACCTTCTTTAAAAATAGAGGTCCCTGTCTACCAATTGCCTTTTATTGAGAGGCCCCGGTCTACCAAGTGCCTTTTTTTGGCAGGCACCGGTCTACCTTCTTTAAAAATAGAGGCACTGGCCTACTAGTTGCCTATTATTTATTTATTTATTTATTTATTTATTTATTTATTTATTTATTTATTTATTTATTTATTTATTTATTTATTTATTTATTTATTTATTTATTTATTTATTTATTTATTTATTATTTATTTATTTATTTTTATTTTATTTATTTTATTTTATTAGATTTATAGACCGCCCCTCTCCCGAAGGACTCAGGGCGGTGTACAGCCAAGGTAAAAAAGAAATAATGTACAATTAAAAGTAAATTAAAAAACTTATTATACAGTGTGGCCGAAAATTAAAATGATTAAAAATCTAAAAACCCCAATTTAAGACTTAAATAAAATTTAAAATTCGAAATCTAGACAATTTAAGAAAGCCCCGCACGAACAAACAAATATGTTTTCAGTTCACGGCGAAAGGTCCGAAGGTCAGGTATTTGGCGTAAACCAGGGGGAAGTTCATTCCAAAGAGTAGGAGCCCCCACAGAGAAGGATCTTCCCCTGGGGGCCGCCAGCCGACATTGCCTGGCGGACGGCACCCTGAGAAGTCCCTCTCTGTGTGAGCGTATGGGTCGGTGGGAGGCATGAGGTAACAGCAGGCGGTCCCGTAAGTTGATCAGCTGTAGTGCGGCCCTTTGAAGTGCTGCGGCAGTCATTTAACGCCGTTTGCAGCTATATCGCCACCGAAAGCTTCAGGGACAGAGAAGAGGAACAGCGAGGCGTGGGCGGTGGGTGGGGGAGGGATTTTTGCTACCTGTTCTCTGAACTACCTGCCCCCATCACTACCAGATTGCGCCATCCGGTCCGAACTGGGAGCATTTCACCTCTGCCTTGGAGTACTCATGTCTAAAGATCTAAGTGCCAGAGACCATTGTAACAACATTGCCAAAAGGGCACTAAGAGTTGTTAACCTAATCTTGTATAGCTTCTTCACTGGTAATATTTATTCTACTACTAATTAGACAATACAAAACATTTGCTAGATCAATCCTTGAATACAGCTCATCTGTCTGGAACCCGCACTGCTTATCAGACATAAATACAATTTGAGTCCAGAGATATTTCACAAGAAGAGTCCTCCACTCCTCTGCTCGCAATAAAATATCTTATGCCACCAGACTCCAAATTTTGGGTCTTAGACAATTTAGAACTACGCAGACTTCAATCTGACCTAAGCATAGTACATAAAATTATCTACCAAAATGTCCTACCTGTCAATGACTACTTCAGCTTCAACCACAACAATACACGAGCAAATAATAGATACAAACTCAAGGTAAACCACTCCAAACTCGATTACAGAAAATACAACTTCAGTAACAGAGTGGTCAATGCCTGGAATGCACTACCTGACTCAGTAGTTTCTTCCCCAAACCCCCAAAACTTTAAGCTTAAACTGTCTACTGTTGACCTCACCCCATTCCTAAGAGGTCTGTAAGGGGCGTGCATAATTGCACGCTGTCCTAATGTTCCCTTTTTACTTACTCTTTTCATGTATCGAAATTACGTTTACACTTTTACCTGTTATCTTATATATGATTGACAAATAAATAAATAAAGAAAGAAAGGAAGGAAGGAAGGAAGGAAGGAAGGAAGGGATGAAATACAGCATCAGCTCTCAGTGTACATACAAACAATGAAGCGATAAGCCATAGACCATCAATAATAAGATAGAATCGTAATCATTAGATAGGAACAGCAAGTGATAAATCATGATACCAATAGGAGAAGGTAGTAGGAGAGATGAGAGGATGAGAAAGATAATAGCAATATAGCCCTACTACACGGGTAAATATCTTTAGGCCTAAAACAATGCTGTGGGAGTTAGATGTTTAGCAGAATGATGGCACAGGAGAGAAACTATCTTTGTATCTAGTTGTTTTGGCGGCGTGCAATGCCCTATAGCCGCCATCCTGAGGGGAGAAGTTGAAACAGTTTATTATGTCCAGGATGTTGAGGGGGGGTCTCTAGATATTTTCTCAGCTCTCTTTCTCTTTTCTTTTTGAATTCTGAATGAATTGGCTCTCTTTTCTTTCTGAATTCCCATGCACACCCATCCCGGCAAAATGCGTAATCCTTCTCCAAAATTATTTTTTCTACCAGAACAAAAACCCGCAAAGGAGCTAAATTATAGATAATATTCCATACAAGCTCTACTGCAAGTGCTGTTTTCTTATTGAAAGAGTAGAAAACCCCACTGCTATATACTAGCGTTCCTTAATTCAGTGTGGGATATGTAGCAAATTGCAATTGTCTGCAATTACAGTTAGCTATAATTAAGAACAATTACGGCTTTTATTTTCTCAGCTTGTGCTTTAAAAAGCCCGGTTGTAATAAAATTCACCACTCCTCCACCTCCCCTCTTTTCACATTCTGGTTTTTTTTTTATATATAAAGGTGAGTGTAATTATACATCCCCTGTAACATTGCCAATAATTAGTTTGACTCTAGTATCTCCAGAAACGGTTTTCATTTTATCTGTCAGTGGCACCATCCACCTTCCACAGAACAAACTATAAAATTTTCATCATTAACCTTTGTCACCTTGAATATCTGCAAAGAAAGCCGGGAGGGGGAAAAAAATAGAAGGTTTTGTTGTTTAAAAAAAAAAACACCACCACATTTTTATGGCCCAACTAAGGTGTGTAATGAACTGGGTGGGTTTTCTAATCCCTCCCCTCCTTTTTTTTACATTACAAGGCAAAAAAAATGCCCTGTTTTAGACAAAGCAGCCAAATTGTTTTCTTATTAAACTAAGCAGTAGATAAAAATAAAATGGGTCATGATCCATATATTTAAAAGAGTTTCTCTTCCTTTAAAAAGTTTCATGGCGCAAACTGAGATGACTCTCTTCTCCAGGAAATCATTTTTTTTTAACCTTCAGATTTTATGGAACTAATCAGACATTCACATAAAAAAAAATGTTTGAATGCTTTGCTTAAATTGTTATGCAATCTCTCTCTCTCTCTTTTCTTTCTTTTTCTTTCTTTTCTTTCTCTCTCATTCTCTCCCCCACTTCCTTCCTTCCTTCCATTTTCTTTTTCTTTTTTCTTTTTTCTTTCTTTCTCTTTCTCTCTCCCCCTTCCTTCCCCTTCCTTCCTTCCTTCCTTTCTTTTTCTTTCTTTTTTTCTTTCTTTTTCTTTATTTCTCTCTCAGTCTCTCTCTCGATCTCTCTCTGTGTCTCTTTCCTTCCTTCCTTCCTTCTGTCTTTCTTTTTCTTTCTTTCTTTCTTTTCTTTCTCTCATTCTCTCCCCCACTTCCTTCCTTCCACTTTTTCTTTTTCTTTTTTGTTTTTTCTTTCATTCTCTTTTTCTTTCCCTTCCTTCCTTCCTTCCTTCCTTCCTTCCTTCCTTTCCTTCTCTATTTCTCTCTATTTCTTTATTTCTTTCTCTCTCTCTCTTTCTCTCATTCTGTCCCCCACTTCCTTCCTTCCACTTTTTCTTCTTTTCTTTCATTCTCTTTCTTTCTCTCTCCCCCTTCCTTCCTTCCTTCTGTTTCTCTCTATTTCTTTATTTCTTTCTCTCTCAGTCTCTCTCTGTCTCTGTCTCTGTCTCTCCGTCTCTCTCTCTCTTTTTCTTTCTTTCTTTCTCATTCTCTCCCCCACTTCCTTCCTTCCACTTTCTTTTTCTTTTTTTCTTTCATTCTTTCTTTTTCTTTTTCTTTCTTTCTCTCTTCCCCTTCCTTCCTTCCTTCCTTCCTTCCTTCCTTCCTTCTGTTTCTCTCTATTTCTTTATTTCTCTCTCTCTCTCAGTATCTCTCTGTCTCTGTCTCTCCGTCTCTCTCTCTCTCTCTCTCTCTCTTTCTTTCTTTCTCATTCTCTCCCCCACTTCCTTCCTTCCACTTTCTTTTTCTTTTTTCTTTCTTTCATTCTTTCTTTTTCTTTCTTTCTCTCTTCCCCTTCCTTCCTTCCTTCCTTCCTTCCTCCTCCCTCCCTCTCTCTCTCTCTCTCTCTTTCTTTCTCTGTCTCTATTTCTTTATTTCTTTCTCTCTCAGTCCCTCTCTCGGTCTCTTTCTGTGTCTCTCTCTGTTTCTCTTTCTTTCTTTTTTTCTTTCTTTCTTTTTTTCTGTCTCTCTCTATTTCTTTATTTCTTTCTCTCTCGGTCCCTCTCTTGGTCTCTCTCTGTGTCACTCTCTGTTTCTCTCTCTCTCTCTCTCTCTCTCTCTCTCTCTCTCTCTCTTTCTTTCTTTCTTTCTTTCTTTTTCTTTTTCCCCTGGACAAAGGTTCTGTTTTTCTACCTTACTCTCAGGTTACTTGAGAATTTCTTTTCCATTTCATTTCACAGTCTTCCTCTTTGAACTGACTTCGAACTAACTTAGGAGTAGCAAAGGGGGCAATTGCTAGTATTGTTCCTTTCATATATACAGGTGGGTAGTCCCCGACTTACAACAAAAAATGGCAGTTTAAGTAGGAGAAACCTCCGAATTCCTGATGGCTTCCCCACTGACTTCGTTCATGGGGGACTGACAGAGAACATCAGAAATCATGGGACATGGTTCACAGTAACAGTGTAACGACTCTGCAGTGGCTAAAACTTTGGCAATACGACTAGTCTGAAAATCCTTAAAATTCAAATTACAGAGGAGTATTGAGTCCCAGATCTTGTGCACATATTTTTTTTCAATTAGGAGATTTGAGCTACTTGAATCCCATTTTGTCGGGCTGCCACGTGAGCTCATCGAAGGTTACAAATGGACAGAAATATTTTAGTAGTAGATAGATAAATTTTGAGCCTTAGACTGGAGCCGTGATGGCGAACCTATGGCACACATGCCAGAGGTGACACGCGGTGCCCTCTCTGTGAGCACGGGAGCCGTCGCCCCCAGTTCAGCTCCACCGTGCATGTGTGCACGCCTCCCGCCGGCCAGCTGGTCTTCAGGTGTCTGCTGTGCACGTGCAAGGCACGGGGTGTGTGCGGGGGGACCACATGTAATTCATGGGGGTTGGGCGCATGCAGGGTCCCCCGCGTGCATGTGTGGGGAGCCAGGGCGCATGCACATGGGAGCATGTGGGAGCCACACACATACATGCATGGATGGGGCACATGTGGGAGCGCATATATGCGTGGGGGGCAGGGCGCATGCTGGGGCTGCACGTGCATTGCATTTTGGGGGTGTGGGTGCATGCACGTGCTTTGGGCACTCGGTCCAGAAAGGGTTAGCCATCACTGGACTAGAGCAGGGGTTGTCGTGTCCCACTCCTCCTTTGACGGCCGGGTCGGGGAAGTCCGTATCAAGCGTGCCTCTGCAGCTCTGCCAAAGTCCTATCAGAGTCTTCAGGGCAGGCAGGAATCCAAGGTGTGACTTCAGCAATCAGACTTTGCCTGACTCAGAGAATGCCAGAAAGCAGATCCTTTATATAGGCCATGGAATGTGGCTCCATGATTCAGCACTTATCCAGGCCTGCCCCTCCCTTCCTTTTGCTGATGTCGCCTCTCCATTCTCCGGAAGCGAGGATTTGTCCACTGCATCATTTCGTCCCCAGCTGCCGGTAATCCCAGCTCGTGGCTGGCTTCAGGCGCACATGCTATCGGAGGGAGGTTTGTTTGCTCAGTTTCTCCGGGCATGGTGCCAGGACTGGGGGCTGGAGCCATGCCAGGACATTCTCCTGTACTATCAGTGTCTGGCAGGAGATGAGAAGGGCCCGGCTGCAGCGAGGGGGGCGAGCAAGGCACAACAGGGGTCTGCAAACTTGGCTCTTTTAAGACTTGTGGACTTCAACTCCCAGAGTTCCTCAGCCAGCTTTGCTGGCTGAGGAACTCTGGGAGTTGAAATCCACAAGTTTTAAAAGAGCCAAGTTTGCAGACCCCTGGACCAGAGGAATGACGCAGCAAAAACAGTGGGAGAATCACACACAGGAAACACCCCACCCAGGCAGATTACTCCAAACTGACCTTCCCGTTTCTGGAAATGTAGTCAGATCCAATCTAGTCAACGTGACCTCAATCTGTCTTCTTCTATGCATGTGCCAAAGCCCTTATAGCAGTCTTAAAACCTCAAGCTATACAATAGTCACGTCATATAAGCTAAACAGCAAAAGGGTGGGTTGGTGCTTGGAAAATGCAGATTTATTTGAAGGAAAACAAACAAACGATTGGTTAGCCTCCTACCAGATGGGTGATTTCACCATCACTGTCAAATTAGAAGATCTGCAAGTCGGAGGCTACTTGTCAGCTTTCCCTTATTTATAGAATCATAAAATTAGGAAAAGGGGGAGGGGAATATTCTGTTTCTTGAACTAGGTAACAGTAAAAGTTCCCCTCGCACATATGTGCTAGTCATTCCCGATTCTAGGGGGCGGTGCTCGTCTCCATTTCAAAGCCGACGAGCCAGCGCTGTCCGAAGACATCTCCGTGGTCAAGTGGCCAGCATAACTCAACGCCAAAGGCTGTTACCTTCCCACCAAAGATGGTCCCTATTTTTCTACTTGCATTTTTTACGTGCTTTCGAAACTGCTAGGTTGGCAGAAGCTGGGACATCAACATCTTTTTTATATTGTGGTGACCAGAACCAGAAAAAAATTATCATGTAACTTACAACTTCTTCACTGCAAAAACATATGAACTACAAATCTTGATCAAGGCAAAACAATAGATGCAATTTACATAGACGTCTGTAAAGCTTTTGACTCAGTGTTACATGACAAACTTCTCCTAAAACTAAAATCCTACGGCATCTCCGGACCCCTCCACAATTGGATAACAGTGTTCCTGTCAAACAGACAACAAGTGGTCAAAATAGGCATGCCCTATCAAATCCTGTTCCTGTTAATAGCGGCGTTCCCCAAGGCAGCGTTCTTGGACCAACTCTCTTTATACTATACATTAATGATCTCTGTGACCATATTAAAAGTAATTGTGTTCTCTTTGCTGACGATGTCAAACTATTTAACACTACCAACAATACAGCTACCCTTCAAAAAGACCTTGACTTTGTGTCAGAATGGCAACTCCAAATCTCAACCAGCAAATGCTCTGTCTTACACATTGGAAAAAAGAATCTAAACACTAAATACAAACTCGATGGACATTACCTTACAGATGACCCTCACCCTGTTAAAGACCTTGGAGTTTTCATATCCAATGATCTAAGTGCCAAAGCCCACTGCAACTACATCACACAAAAGGCTTTAAGAGTTGTAAACCTAATCTTACATAGCTTCTTCTCCAGAAACACTACATGCTAACCAGAGCTTACGAAACATTTGCTAGACCAATTCCTGAATACAGCTCACCTGTCTGGAACCCATACCACATTTCAGACATCAATACAATTGAATGTGTCCAGAAATATTTTACAAGAAGAGTTCTCCACTCCTCTGAATACAACAAAATACCTTATGCCACCAGACTTGAAATCTTGAATTTAGAAAACTTAGAACTCCGCCGCCTCTGACAGGACCTGAGTTTAACTCATAGAATCATCTATTGCAATGTCCTTCCTGTTGAAGACTATTTCGGCTTCAATCACAACAATACAAGAGCAAACAATAGATTTAAAGTCAATGTTAACCGCTTAAATCTTGATTGCAGAAAATATGACTTCTGTAACAGAGTTGTTAACGCTTGGAACACACTGCCTGACTCTGTGGTCTCTTCTCAAAATCCCCAAAGCTTTAACCAAAGACTATATACTATTGACCTCACTCCATTCTTAAGAGGTCTATAAGGGGCGTGCATAAGAGCACAATAGTGCCTACCGTTCCTGTCCTATTGTTTCCTTTCATTATATCCAATTAATATAGTTATTACATACTTATGCTCATATATATATAAGTATTACATACTTATGCTCATATATATATACTTATGCTCATATATAACAAAAAGAAGGACTAGGGGAGACATGATAGCAGTGTTCCAATATCTCAGGGGCTGCCACAGAGAAGTGGGAGTTGGGCTGTTCTCCAGAGCACCTGAGGGTAGAACAAGAAGCAATGGGTGGAAACTGATCAAGGAAAGAAGCAACTTAGAACTAAGGAGAAATTTCCTGACAGTTAGAACAATTAATAAGTGGAACGACTTGCCTTCAGAAGTTGTGAATGCTCCAACACTGGAAATTTTTAAGAAAATGTTGGATAACCATCTGACTGAGATGGTGTAGGGTTTCCTGCCTGGGCAGGGGGTTGGACTAGAAGGCCTCCAAGGTCCCTTCCAACTCTGATGTTATGTTATGTTATATGCTTATATATTATATAGTTATTTTCATGCTTATGCTTATATATACTGTTGTGACAACATTAATCAATAAAATAAATAAATAAAATAAATAGATGTAGTATTCCAACCGTGGTCTTACTAAAGGCTTTGTAAAGCGGTATTAGAGCTTCGCCTTATCTTGATCCTGTCCTTCCATTAATGCAGCCTGGGATTGGCAGCCTATATTTTGGCAGCTCTCAAGGCATGAAAAGCAGAATAAAAATGCTTCTAACGAAAACAAGACACACTTGTTTATTTAATAAATGCATTATGGAATCTCCCACTGATAACAGCAAGTGTGTGAGCTGGTTGCTGGCCAGTCCTCCAAAGATCAAGATTATCCAGGACTGTAGAAAAAGACCACAATTTTCAAATTAACTACAACAGTAACAAGGATGTTGCAGAAATCTATATATATATATAAAACAGCTCAAATAAAACACTTAAGGGAAAGTTGGCATGCATTGTATAAATGAAAAGAAACCATTTCTCTGCCAATTTTCCCCTGCAAGTGTTGAGAAATTAAAACTATTAAAATATGGATGAAAGCCTGCCTCTTATCTCAGATCATGCTTAAACATACTTATTTTCCCAGGACCTTTATAATACTTGTTATAACTTTTAATTTATTTCATTAGATTTCTAATTCAATTTTAATGGATTCTTAGTGACGCTTTAACCTGTTGCTGGAAGCCACTCAGCATTTAAGGGGAGTGAATTTTTCTTAAAATCTTTTCGCTAAATAAATAAAACTGCAGAAATGTCCCCATTTCGCTACCTAGGAGCTGAATATTAAAGTATGACATTTCTTTATAGCCCTGCAGATAATTTTGCTAATCTTTTAATCATTTCAAAGAGATTAACAGCAGACAAGAAGGAAAAGAAGAAGAAGAAGAAGAAGAAGAAGAAGAAGAAGAAGAAGAAGAAGAAGAAGAAGAAGAAGAAGAAGAAGGAGGAGGAGGAGGAGGAGGAGGAGGAGGAGGAGGAGGAGGAGGAGGAGGAGGAGGAGGAGGAGGAGGAGGAGGAGGAGGAGGAGGAGGAAGGAGAAGAGGAGGAGGAGAAGGAGAAGAAGAAGAAGGAGAAGGAGAGGAGGAGGAGGAGAAGGAAAAGAAGAAGAGGAGGAGGAGAAGGAGAAGGAGAAGGAGAGGAGGAGGAGGAGAAGGAGAGGGACAGAGAAGGAAGGAGAAGAAGAGGAGGTGGAGGAGGAGGAGGAGGAGGAGGAGGAGAAGAAGAGAAGAAGAAGAAGAAGAGAAGAAGAAGAAGAAGAAGAAGAAGAAGAAGAAGAAGAAGAAGAAGAAGAAGAGGAGGAAGAAGAGGAAGAAGAAGAGGAAGAAGAAGAAGAAGAGGAGGAGGAGGAAGGGGAGGAGGAAGGGGAGGAGGAGAGGGATGGAGAAGGAGAAGAAGAAGGAGAAGAGGAGGAGGAGTAGAAGGAGAAGAGGAGGAGGAGGAGGAGAGGGACAGAGAAGGAGAAGAAGAAGGAGGAGGAGGAGAAGGAGGAGGAGGAGAGGAAGAGGAAGAAGAAGCAGAAGCAGAAGCAGAAGCAGAAGAAGAAGAAGAAGAAGAAGGAGAAGGAGAAGGAGAAGGAGAAGGAGAAGGAGAAGGAGAAGGAGAAGAAGAAGAAGAAGGAGAAGAAGAAGAAGAAGAAGATCCTTATATAAAAGATAGAAAGTTGACACACAGGGTCTTGTTCTGTCTGGTTATTTCTCAGTGCCTGCTTTTGCACCATTATTACACTGTAATTAGTTAATTATTGACGTATTCATAAGACATTTAAATTGCCACAACCTGATGATAGATGGTGGTTTACAAAAAAAATTTTTAAAAAAATCCCCAACCCAGCCATACAGGGATGTCAAAGTATGATCAAAAAAGTCCAACTGTCAGCTGATTCTTATGTATTTGTGGAATAAAAGGAAGGGAGGGGCTTTGATGGCACAATTGGGGGTGCCATTGGGACTTTTTTTGGGCATCCTATTCCCAGACAAGGCCTCGACTCCCTGACCTCCTACAACTCATGAGCATGGGGTTGGACTAGAAGACCTCCAAGGTCCCTTTCAACTCTGTTGTTCTGTTCATAAATTTCTCCAATCTGATTTCCTGTCACTTTCTGCTGAACCAGGAACCACGCTTGGAAAAAAAAGTCCAGAATTTGGGTTGTTAGCTTCCTTCTGTTTGCTTCTACACAATGGATGCTAAAAGAAACCACGTGATATATTTGAGTGTGATAGTGTTGGAAGAAATGTCCCATCCGGGGTGCCAAATTGTTGGAAGAAATGTCCCTCTGGCTTCAATTCCAAGTGGGGAAAAAGACTCTGGATTCATGGAAGATGCTTGGAAAGATGCTTGGTTTATTGATGAACAGGATCACACGGCTTGAGATCCTGGGCAGAAAAGGGCAGAGATGCTGAGAGTGCCTGGGTTTTAAACTCTCAGTTGGGCTTGGAATTTGAGCTTGTGTTCTAATTGGTTGTCAGTCTCCCATGGGGCCTTTCGAGTCCCAGGTTTGGTTGACTCTTGTGGGGTGATGATGTAATGAAAGAGGCTTTGGGCAATTCTTACTATGACTCTCCCTGAAGGAGGTAGATCTTTGTTCTGTAGCATAGACTGGCCCAGGCCTTAATGGCCCGTTGACAAAGGTGCGGGGCTGAGTTTCTGCCTCCCTTTTAGGGGAAATATTCTGCCCTTTTAATATTTCCTAAAATATTTTTTATTTATTTATTTTATTTATTTATTCATTTTGTCACACAGTATATATAAGCATAAGCATGAAATAACTATACAACATATAAGCATATATATATATAAGCATGAGTATGTAATAACTATATTAATTGGATATAACGAAAGGAAACAATAGGACAGGAACGGTAGGCACGCTTGTGCTCTTATGCACGCCCCTTACAGACCTCTTAGAAATGGGGTAAAGTCAATGGTAGATAGTGTTTGGTTGAAGCTTTGGGGATTTTGGGAAGAGACCAAAGAGTCAGGTAGTGTATTCCAAGTATTAACAACTCTGTTTCTGAAGTCATATTTTCTGCAATCAAGATTGGAGCAGTTAACATTAAGCTTAAATCTATTGTGTGATCGTGTATTGTTGCAATTGAAGCTGAAGTAATCTTCAGGAGAGTCTCCTAGTAATCCTAGGAGAAGGGTGGGTGCTAACTTCCTACAATATATTGGTGATACCGTCACCATATATATCACCAATATATCATATATAATATACCGCATGATATATTGGTGCTGCCATCTTTAGTACTGCATTTTGTTTGATCGTTTTCTTACTCCGTTTGATAACAGAATAACAGAGTTGGAAGGGACCTTGTAGGTCATCTAGTCCAACCCCCCAGCCCAAGCAGGAGACCCCACACCATTTCTGACAAGATGGCAGTCCAGTCTCTTCTTGAAAGCCTCCAGTGATGAAGCTCCCACAACTTCCAAAGGCAACTTCTCTTCCACGGGTTGATGGTTCTCACTGTCAGAAAAATTCTCCTTATTTCTAGGTTGAATCTCTCCTTGTTCGGTTTCCATCCATTATTCCTTGTCTGGTCTTGAAAAGCTCTTTTGTCCCCAATTCTCTTCTTTACAGAGTCAGGCCAAGATGTGTATGTATGTATGTATGTATGTATGTATGTATGTATGTATGTATGTATGTATTTATTTATTTAGCAACAGTGCCTCTTCCTTGCGTACAAGTGCACAAAAACCGAGCCTTGGGAGAACCATATTAAGAAGGCAACAATCAATTCCCACCAACTTGTCTCCTTTTTGTCTGCTTTCCTTTCCTGTGTTTAATTCTCCTGTACCTCAACGAGCATCTCTGTTCCTAAGGAGGTTAAAAAAAAAAAAAACCAGACCCGCGTCCTGGATGTATTTTCTCTTTCTGTCTTGTAGTGCAAGACAATTGCATCGGGAAGCCCTAATGACTTCCCTATGGATTTGACCAAGTGCGCATTGTGTCTTTGTAAAACCATCGAACCCCCCACCACTCTATCCCTCTCTCTATATATATATGTGAAAAAAAATTGGTAGCACCATTTATTATCTTAAAAAAGAAGAAGAAGAAGCAAAACACGAAGCTAGACTTCCTACTTCTTGCTGCGTTTGGCGCTGAATACAAATGATTACAGCGCACAGAAGCCCTAAAGCAGCAAGAGTTGACCTCTTGATCAGTTTGCTAGTAAGCCCCATGTTTGGGAGATATTGGGAGACACTGACGGATGGCTAGGAGGGATGTCAGGATGTTTAACACGATGCTCTTGCCGAAGCCGACAGCCTGGAATCAGGTTCTCTGCTGTATTTAAGGAAGTTTACAAGGATATCTTGACGTTATCAAGGTTTGTATTCTGCACTCTCCGCCGTATCTTTGCCTAATGAGGAACAGGACACCCCAGCAGCTCCATCTTCGCAGCTCTATAAAAGCGGAGCAGGGAAAGGAGAATTTTAAATGACTGCAGTCATTCTTCTCCAGCAGTATATATACCTCCCCTGCGGTTCGCTGCATTTTGTTCTCCTCCAAAATATCTCAAAGGTGTTTCGCCCCCCACCCTTCAAAAGGGAACTGGAGTGCACTTTTTGAGCAAGAAGTATAAAACGTTTCACTTCTCGTCCAAGGAGCTTCATCGGTTCCGATGAGGGAAGTGGATGAAAAGATAACCACTGACCGTTGAGACTGGATGGTGGAGGAACGGAAGGATAGATCCTCATAGGATGGGGGTGGTGGAAGGATTGTATTTTTTGCAGGCATCTTTTAACCTTGTTGTTTACAATTTTGTAAACCACGAACTTAAAGACTCGAGATCCATCCCACCCCTAAAAGGACCTAACGGCTTGGCACTTATGAGCACAGGGTTGCTAATGCCTGTTCTAATGTCATCAAATCGACTGTGCAAGATCTCAAGTTCAGAGTTCACTGTGTTATCACCCAACCTTGACACCATAGGCTAAGAAAGAGAATGACTGCATCAAAGCCACCCAGCTGAGTTTCATTCCTAAAGCGGGACTAGAACTCACAGTCCCCTGGTGAATGGCTCAAAGTCACCCAGCTGGCTTGCATGCCTAAAGCGGGACTAGAACTCACCATCTCCTAGTGAATGGCCCACAGTCACCCAGCTGGCTTTCATGCCAAAGTGAAGACTAGAACTCACAATCTCCAGATGATTGGCTCAAAGTCACTCACCCAGTTTTCATGCCTAAGGCATAACTGGAATTTACAATTTCCTGGATTATTAACAGATAATAATTGTATAATGGCCTTTCTACTTCTCCATGAAAAATAGAAAAGGAATGTGGCCAGGCAAAATATTACGTGGCCAGTGCATTAAAAAAAAATTGCAGGAAGACTAAGGTAACAACAAAACCAAGCAAGGAACAAATACATACAAAGCCAGAATGGAAAAGACAATAACAGGCAGTAAATGCCGCCTCTGCAAAGAAGCTGAAGAAACAGTGGACCAGCTTGTTAGCTTCTGCAAGGAGATCGCCCGGACTGACTGCAAGCAATGGCATGACCAAGTAGCAGCAATGCTGCATTGGAAGATGTACAAGAAACCACAGCTGCCTGCGAGCAAGAATGGGTGGGGCCACATAATAGACAAAGTCATAGAAAATGAACAAGCTGGGTGTCAAGGTTTTTGAGTCATATCTTCCGATGGGAAGTAGGTGATTTCAACTAAATCGTCAAGCTTCTGTGCTACTTCCACACTTTCTGCTTGCTGCTCTTCCATCTTCGCTGGGTCTTTGCACCGCTGTGGAGGTTGCGGAAGCTGGGGCCCAGCACCCCCCTAACGGGCCCCCTCTGAGCGGAGGAGAAGGTACCGTTAGCAAAAGAAAGTTAGCAGTTTTGGAATAATGTCAAGGTTCCAGAAAAACCTCTTCTGCATAAAAAAACTCAGAAGCCATTGTTTTTCAGAGTTCTTTACTAGCATGAGGAAATTGGCACACGATGAGTGAAATTCCAAAACTGAATTTCCGGATTCTTTTCCCAGTTATACAAACCCCAAGAGTCCCACCCCCCTGACCCCTTTGATGGTCACATGGTCCCACGTTCTCCCAGTTCATTCGAATATCTTCTTGCCACTCTTCCTGCAGATGTGAACACCATCTGACCTTGACCGCTTGAAGAATGTTACCATACCCCTCAACCCCCCTTCTTCCCCTCAGGGGAAAAATGTGGCAGCGTCTGGAACCCTAAAGTCTAGTATGGTTTCCAGGCCTGACACTGGGATTTAGATTTCAAACAGACAGGCACCTGCCATATAACACCCCCGACTTAAGAACTGTTGATAAGAAAGATGACCAAGTCTGTATAATGGATGTTGCGGTACCTGGAGACGGCAGAAGAGAAAGAACTGGAGAAAATCACAAAGTACAGGCAGTCCTTGACTTACGACCACAGTCGGGCCCAGAATTTATGCTGTTAAGTGAGAAAATGGCTAAATAAATTTTTTTCCCATTTTATGACTTTTCTTGCCACAGTTGTTAAGTGAATCACTGCAGTTGTTCAATTAGCAGCACGGCTGTTAAGCAAATCTGGCTTCCCCATTGATTTTGCTTGTCAGAAGGTCGCAAAAGGGGATCGTGTGACTCCAGGACAGTGCAACCGGCATGAATATGAACCAGTTGTCAATCATGTGACCAGAGGGACTCTGCAACAGTCACAATTGTGGAAAAAAATGGTTGTAAGTCACTTTTTTCAGTGCCGTCGTAATTTAGAGCGGTCACTAAATGAACCATTGTAAGTCGAAAACCACCTGTAGAAAGATCTGCAAATAGAAATAGAACGACGATGTCAAAATAGAATAGAATAGAATAGAATAGAATTTTATTGGCCAAGTGTGATTGGACACACAAGGAATTTGTCTTGGTGCATATGCTCTCAGTGTACATAAAAGAAAAGATACGTTCATCAAGGTACAACATTTACAACACAATTGATGATCAATATATCAATATAAATCATAAGGATTGCCAGCAACAAGTTATAGTCATACAGTCATAAGTGGAAAGAGATTGGTGATGGGAACTATGAAACGATTAATAGTAGTGCAGATTCAGTAAATAGTCTGACAGTGTTGAGGGAATTATTTGTTTAGCAGAGTGATGGCCTTTGGGAAAAAACTGTTCTTGTGTCTAGTTGTTCTGGTGTGCAGTGCTCTATAGCATCGTTTTGAGGGTAGGAGTTGAAACAGTTTATGTCCAGGATGCGAGGGATCTGCAAATATTTTCACAGCCCTCTTCTTGATTCGTGCAGTATACAGGTCCTCAATGGAAGGCAAGTTGGTAGCAATTATTTTTTCTGCAGTTCTAATTATCCTCTGAAGTCTGTGTTTTTCTTGTTGGGTTGCAGAACCGAACCAGACAGTTATAGAGGTGCAAATGACAGACTCAATAATTCCTCTGTAGAATTGGATCAGCAGCTCCTTGGGCAGTTTGAGCTTACTGAGTTGGCGCAGAAAGAACATTCTTTGTTGTCCTTTTTTAATGATGTTTTTGATGTTAGCTGTCCATTTGAGATCTTGCGATATGATAGAACCCAGAAATTTGAAGGTTTCTACTGTTGATACTGTGTTGTCAAGTATTGTGAGAAGTGGAAGAATGGAAGGGTTTTTCCTAAAGTCTACCACCATTTCTACGGTTTTGAGTGTGTTCAGTTCCAAAAGAAAGCCAAGATAGCCCCAATTGTCATAGGCACCTTGGGTGCAATCCCAAAACATCTGGAGCATCTCTTGAACACCATCGGCCATTGACAAAATCATCATCAGTCAATTACAAATAGCAGCTTTGCTTGAAAAAGCTTACATCCATTTGATGATCGTAATATAAAAAAGATGTTGAGACTCTGGAACGAGTGAAGAGAAGAGCAACAAAGATGATGAGGGGACTGGAGGCTAAAACATAGGAAGAACGGTTGCAGGAACTGGGTATGTCTAGTTTAATAAAAAGAAGGACTAGGGGAGACATGATAGCAGTCTTCCAATATCTTAGGGGTTGCCCCAAAGAAGAGGGAGTCACGCTATTCTCCAAAGCACCTGAGGGCTGGACAAGAAGCAATGGGTGGAAACTAATCAAGGAGAGAAGCAACTTAGAACTAAGGAGAAATTTCCTGACAGTCAGAACAATTAATCAGTGGAACGACTTGCCTCCAGAAGTTGTGGATGCTCCAACACTGGAAGTTTTTAAGACATTGTTGAATAACCATTTGTCTGGTGTAGGGTTTCCTGCCTAAGCAGGGGGTTGGACTAGAAGACCTCCAAGGTCCCTTCCAACTCTGTTAATCTGTTAATATGATCATACCTTTAACACTATCAAACAACAAACAACATTCCAGGAATTGAAATCCACCCCATTTTGAAGCTGCCAAAGCTGAGGAATGCGAAGCTACAGAGCCAGTGAAACAGACCAGGAATTGCAAGAAATCTTTCTCATTTTTTTTTTTTTTTTTTACAAATGGGACAAGAAACAAAACTAATTTTTTACTCAGGCCGTTCGTCCCAGTTCTTGAGGCTGCGCTGAGGCTGCTGTAGCTGACTTATTTTATGTAGAGCTTGTCTTTGTATATATAATTCCCAAGCATCTGCTGGTTTTTTAAAAAAAATTGGCAGGTAGGTTTCTCTCTGGGGCAATTTGAAGCGATCATATGATACCAGTACTTAAAAACATTTCATGAGTTGCCGATTTGTCTCTGGACCAAATACAAAGGGTTGGTAAATTACCTTGAAAGCTGTTCAGGGCTTGTGTCTGGCTCACTGAAGTTAAACATCTTGTTCTGCCTGATTTCAGTGACTATTGCGGTCCATCAGCAGCGTGCAGAGCTGGCAATGGAGTTGGACAGTGATGGGGCTGAGGAAGAACAGGGGCCAGTCCTGGAGGCTGGGGAAGGCCCAGAGGAGGGCTCTGCATCGGAGGCAGAGGTGGGGCCAAGGCCATTGGGGAGTGAGGTGCAGACTCCAGAGCCTCCAGAGCAGGGTTGAAATGCTCCCGGATTGGACCGGCTTGCGCGATCCGGTAGCGATGGCGGCTGCTGGTTCGGAGGACTGGTAGCAAAAATCCCTGGCCCCGCCCCCTGCCTCTGCTGAGCCGTACCATCAGCAGAGGGGTTTTTTTTTACTTTTAAAAGAAGGTTTTGCTTCAGCATGCCTTTAAAAGTAAAAAAAAAAGCCTTTGAGGATCCCGCGCCTCAGCTGAGATCGGCAGAGCCTTTAAACTTAAAAAATAAATAAATTAAAGGCTCCTCTGGGGATCTCACCTGAGTTCCTCATCAGCAGAACCTTAAAAAACATGTTTTCTGTAGAAAACATGTAGAAAAACTACTTTTAAAAGAGTCTAAGACACTTACCTGATTACTGATCGACCTCATGGCTTTTTTCGCAGCCAGAAAGCCCCAGTTTCGCTTTCAGCACCAGACAGAACTAATCTAACTTAGCTAATCTATTTCACCACTGAGTGATTAATACTGTCTGGCTGAGGAACTCTGGGAATTGAAGTCCACAATAAAATAAAATAAAATAAAATAATAAAATAAAATATTTGTGCAGCTTTCTGAGATTTGGTATGTTTCTGTACTGTTTCACTCTAACTACACGAGCGCACAAAATCTCAGAAAGCTGTATATGGTATTGTGTGTGTGGGTGTGTGACAGTTGTGTTGTGTTGTGTGTGTGTAAAGTGTGAAAGTTGGTTTTTGAGCTTTTTGTGGCTGTGTGAAGTGTGAAGTGCAGCTGCTTTTACATTGTGTGTGAGTCAGTTGTGTTGTGTTGTGTGTGTGAAATGTGAAAGTTGGTTTTTGGTACCTCTTATTGTTTTTTATACTTTGTTTATTATTTTTATTATTTATTGTTATTGGCCACGCCCACCCAGCCATCTGACCACCAAGCCACGCCCACCAATTAAGCCACACCCACCGAACCAGTAGGGAAAATTTTTAGATTTCACCCCTGCTCCAGAGGCTGGAGTAGTGAGGCAGAGGAACAGGAGGAGCCTGTTCCTAATGCACGCATGAGAAGAGCTGCCAGAACATAGCTAAATAGGACGGCCCACCAGCATTCGCTACTACCGGTTCGCCCAAACTGGTCTGAACCGGATGAATACCGCTTATGGACATGACCCTGCGACCATCATAAATGTGAGTCAATTGCCAAGCATCTGACTTTTGATCGTGTGACCATGGGAATGCTGCAATGGTCATAAGGTCAAAAGACACTTTTTTCAGTGACGTGGTAGCTTCGGACGGTCACTAAACAAATGGTTGCAAGTCAAGGACTATCTATACCAGAGGTCTCCAACCTTGGCAACTTTCAGTCTGGCGGACTTCAACTCCCAGAATTCCCCAGCCAGCTTTGCTGGCTGGGGGGTTCTGGGAGTTGAAGTCCGCCAGGCTGAAAGTTGTCAAGGTTGGAGACCTCTGATCTATACTCTCAAGTAGAGCTGCCAAAAAAGTATCATATTTATTTGCATATCTTTGCACCTAAAAAAGTCCAACTGGTATGAGAGACTCCCTGGGAGGTTTGCTGCCATTCTGACCAACGGAAAAACCAAGAGTGGCAACCATTTTGTGAATGTGCCCACTACATGCTCTCAAACATCCCACATCAACCCTGGCCCCAATGAACTGGGGAAGCACCATTTAAAAGGGAATGAATTTGGAAGCACAATTGAAATCGAAGAGGTAGTCCTTCCCTTACGACCGCCATTGGGCCCAATATTTCTGTTGTTCACTGAGGCATTTGTTCAGTGAGTTTTTTGCCCCCCGTTCTACAACCTTTCTTGCCACGGGTTGTTGATAAGTTAGCAACCTGGTTGTTAAGTGAATCCGGACTCCCTATTGAATTTTGCTTGTTGTAAAAGGGGATCATTTGACCCCAGGACTCTGCAACCGTCATAAATATGAATTAGTTGCTATATTCGGCTGAATTTGGACCACGTGACCATAGGGATGGTGCAATGGTCATAAGTGTGAAAAAAATCTATCGTAGGTCACTTTTCTCAGTCCCATTGTATCTCTGAATGGTCACTAAGTGAACTGTTGTAAGTTGTGGACTACCTTTTGCTTTTAAGACAAAAACAGTTAGAATAGAATAGAATGGAATGGAATGGAATGGAATAGAATAGAATAGAATAGAATAGAATTTTTTATTGGCCAAGTGTGATTGGACACACAAGGAATTTGTCTTGCTGCATATGCTCTCAGTGTACATAAAAGAAAAGATGTCTTCATCAAGGTACAACACTTACAACACTTAATGATAGTCATAGGCTACAAATAAGCAATCAGGAAACAATATCAATATAAATCGTAAGGATACAAGCAGCAAAGTTACAGTCATACAGTCGTAAGGGGAAGGAGATGGGTGATGGGAACGATGAGAAGATTAATAGTAGCGCAGACTTAGTAAATAGTTTGACAGTGTTGAGGGAATTATTTCTTTAGCAGAGTGATGGCCTTCGGGAAGAAACTGTCCTTGTGTTGTGTCTTGCCCGCCCTCAGAGCAGCCGGAGCCTTCTTACCTGCTCCCGAACACTGAGGAATGTATGCCTCCCGGCCCAAGTCCTGGCTCCATGCCCACACAAACTGCAGAAGAAGGAGAATCTTCCAGCCCCAGCCCTGACTCCATGCCCAGGCAAACGGAGCAGCTAGACCCCTCCCCCTCCTCCACAGCATGTGAGCCTGAGGAGGGTTTATTACCAACAGCTGATTGGAGTAATCCTCGCATCAGAAGATTGGATAGGCGGAGGCAACAGAGGGAAGGGAGGGGTAGGCCTTAATGAGTGCTGAGTCATGGAGCCACACCCCATGGCCTATATAAAGGATCTGCTTTCTGGCAGTCTCTGAGTCAGGCAAAAGTCGAACTTATCTTGCTGAAGTCACTTACTGGTCTCCTGCCTGCTCTGAGGACTTTGCTAGGACTTTGGGCAGAGCTGCAGAGGCAAGCCTGATTCGGATTTCCCTGACCCGGCCGTCAGCGGAGGAGTGGGACACGACACCTTGTGTCTAGTTGTTCTGGTGTGCAGTGCTCTATAGCGTCGTTTTGAGGGTAGGAGTTGAAACAGTTTATGTCCAGGATGCGAGGGGTCTGTAAATATTTTCACGTTCTGCAGAACGGCTGTTCCATTCCTTGCATTTAAAGCACGTGGCTTATTTGTTTTCAAACCAGTTTGGGATTTCTTTTTTACAAGCCTTCTAAGTAACACACAATTCTCATTGCCAATCTATAACACAATAAGCAGCGATAATTAGGAAAGACCGCTGGCTCCCATCATTATATTTTGGAGATCGACTCTGGAAGGGCAAACTAATAAATGATAATATTTATGGTACATTATTCAGCTTGCTTGAAAAGCAAAATTGGCATTTTTTTATCATCCCCCCACCACCTCATCCCACTCCGTCTGCTTCCAGTACATAGATGTAATTGGCAGGAGGAAAACAAAAAACAAAACAAAAAACACCAGGCTATAAACATTCTCTGCAAATACGATTACACATAAAAACCGTGTAATACTGCATCAAGTGATAAATGAACTCAAATCGAACAGCTGTACTTTTTCATTTATTTTGGAACCAAGCAGTGAAATCATGTATAGAAAATAATAACAGAGTATCTTTGTTTTTTGTTTATATATATATATATATATATATATATATATATATATATATATATATATATATATATATATAGGTCTTTGGTTATTGGGCTCGCGTAAAATTGGAAGTGTCTTGGTGACGCTGACGAGTCTCATTCGTCATCTTCAGACTTCAGCTTCGTGCTTCCAGAAGCTCCCAGAAGCACGAAGCTGAAGCCAGAAGATGACGAATGAGACTTCGTTGAAACGTCGCCAAGACACTTCCAATTTTACGCGGGAGAAAACCCGAATAACCAAAGACCTACATACAAACACCCGCGAAAACCTCAGAAAACATATATATATATATATACACACTATATAAATTTTCTCCTAGAAATAGGAAGCTGTAAGCACCTAGCCTGATGATGACGAATGGGATTTCATCGAAATGTCGCCAAGACACTTCCAATTTTACGCGGGAGAAAACCCGAATAACCAAAGACCTACATACAAACACCCGCGAAAACCTCAGAAAACATATATATATATATGCCTTCTCTGTGGGGGCCCCTACCCTCTGGAACGAGCTCCCTCTGGGGCTTCGTCAACTCCCCGATCGCAAGTCCTTCTGCCGTGAGCTGAAGACGCTGCTGTTTCGAAGAGCAGGACTAGCCTGAATGTAGTTTTAAATTGGGATTTTTAAAAAAAGGAGTTTAAATGAGGTTTTAAATTTGTATTTAAAAGTTAGAGCATCAATTGAATTTAACTATCTATTCTTTAGCTGTTTTTTATCTATTATATGTTTTCTGTTGTTTTTTTGTCTGTGAACCGCCCTGAGTCCTTCGGGAGATGGGCGGTATACAAATATAATAAATAATAATAATAATAATAATAATATATATTTATATTTATATTTATATTTATATTTATATTTATATTTATATTTATATTTATATTTATATTTATATATTTATTTATATATTTATATATACATAAACTCTTTGGGGCTTAATTGAATTACAGAATGGGTAGGAATTTAAAGTTTGCACAAGAAAAATCTTGTTCCGGATAACGAGTTCCATACGGCTGGAGTAAAAAGAGAAGAGCATCGATCTATTCAGAGCGAGCTTGATCTGTTTCGAATACGGGGAATCCTCGATTTACAACAGCTTGTTTAGTGACCATTCGAAGTTAAAACGGCATTCGAAAAAAGTGACCATTTTTACAGTTATGACCACCAGTGTGTTGAACATAGTTTTGCCACCGCTATGCTCGCATGCGCCTTCCACATATGTGTCCAGCCTTCCTCGCATGTGCTTTGCTCATATGTGCGCTTTCCGCACATGTGCCCGGCCTCAAAAACATGCCTAAATAGGATGGCATTACATCCAGGTGGGCTCACCCGCAGAAGCCGCTACCGGTTTGCTCGAACCGGTCTGAATCAGCTAAATACCACCTCTGGTTATGACCGTTGTAGCATCCCAACGGTCATGTGATTTACATTCAGACTGTTGTGACCCAGGCCCAAGTAGGTAGTAATAAACTTAGTCCGTAGAAAAAGAAACTTTATTCGAACAGCTGGGAATTATTTCATTCCCAGCGTCATTCAACTCACAGTAAAACAAATGCCTTCCAACACAAATTCTTCAGTTATCTCACAAATCTCAGTCCAATTAGGCAAACTGCCAAAGGCCCTTCCTGGCAAATGTCCAGAAGCCACAAAAACAAAGACATAGACGAAGCAGAGGATGCAGCTACAACGTCGTTTTCCGGCAAACCTGAAACACCGTTGCTGGTCTGTTTTAAGCCTTATGGGAGGGGCCAATCATCTCTTGGCCCTACTCCTGAGTCGTCCTCTTTGCTTGAGCTGCTCTTGCCTTCTGGCAGCTCTTCTCATGCATGCATTAGGAACAGGAGGAGCCTGTTCCTCTGCCTCACTACTATCAGTCTCTGGAGGCTCTGGAGTCCGCACCTCACTCCCCGATGGCCCTGGCCTCACCTCAGCCTCATCGCTGTCTGACTCTGTTGCCAGCTCCGTAGGCTGCTGGCGGACCACAACACCAACGCTTGACCATTCCTTCATATTTATGATGATTGCAATGCCCCAGGGGTCCTGTGTGATGCCCTTTTGCGACCTTCTGACAAGGAAAGTCAAGGGGGAAGCCAGATTCACTTAACAACCGTGTTACTTACTTAACAACTGCTGTGATTCGCTTTAACAACCGTGGCAAGAACAATTGCAAAATGGGAAAAAACTCCTTTAACCAATTTCTCACGGAGCAACATAAATTTTGGGCTCAGCTGTATGGTCCTTATGTCGAGGACAACCTGTGATGCCATTTAAAAAAAAAAAACCCACCAGGAATGTCAAGATGAAATATATATTTATTAAAGTGACTGAAACTCAAATTGAAAGCAACATTAAGTCATCTGGGGATTCAAAATGTGGGTCGGGCATGGATGAAGGTCACGGAATACTTAATTGTGAATGATATAATTATGATACCAAGTTTGAAGAGAGAATAAAAATGGGACAGGGGGACAAACGAGAAAGTAGGAAGAATATGAGGACTGGAAGAGAGAAAAGTCCTCGGAGGAAAAACCAAGAACATGGAGCTGATCAAGGGTGAAATGTTTCCGGTTCGGACTGGATTGCCTGATCTAGTAGCGATGGCGGGGGTGGTTCAGAGAACCAGTAGCAAAAATCCCTGCCACCCCGCCATGCCCAGCTGAGCTGCGCAATCATCAGTTTTTTTGTTTTTTGTTTACTTTTAAAAGCATTTTTTTTGGCCGAAAAAAATGCTTTTAAAAGTAAAAAAAAAAGCCTCTGATGATCACACGGCTCAGCTGGGATCGTCAGAACCTTTTAAAAGCATTTTTTCAATAACTGCTTCGGCCGAAGAGGTTGTAAAAAAAAATGCTTTTAAAAGGCTTCTCTGACGATCCCAGCTGAGTTACCTGATCATCAGAGGAGCTTTTCAAAAGCATTCTTTTACAACCTCTTCGACCGAAGAGGTTGTAGAAAAAAATTCTTTTAAAAGTTAAAAAAAAAAGTTGGCCATGCCCACCCAGTCACATTATTCCCCACCACTACCAAGCCACGCCCACAGAACTGGTAGTAACAAATTTTACCTTTCACCACCGGAGCAGATGACGGAGAGAGAAACAACTCAGCAGGGTTCAGTGAGAAAGAGAGAGAAGGAACTGGGAGGGGGAGATACCATCCTTGACTTACAACAGTTCGTTTAGTGAACATTCAAAGTTACAACGGCATTTGAAACAAGTGACTTACGACCGTTTTTTCACACTTACAGATGACCCCCACCCTGTTAAAGACCTTGGAGTTTACATATCAAATGACCTAAGTGCTAAAGCCCACTGTAACTACATAGCAAAAAAGACTCTAAGAGTTGTAAACCTAATTTTGCGTAGCTTCTTTTCCAAAAACACTACACTACTAACCAGAGCATACAAAATATTTGCTAGACCAATTCTTGAATACAGCTCACCTGTCTGGAACCTACACCACATCTCTGACATTAATACAATTGAACATGTCCAGAAATATTTTACAAGAAGAGTTCTCCGCTCCTCTGAAAACAACAAAATACTTTACGCCGCCAGACTTGAAATCCTGGGATTAGAAAACCTAGAACTCCGCCGACTCCTACAAGACTTGTGTTTAACACACAGAATCATCTGTTGCAATGTCCTTCCTGTTAAAGACTACTTCAGCTTCAATCGTAATAATACAAGAGCAAACAATAGATTCAAACTTAATTTTAACCGCTTTAACCTAGATTGCAGAAAATATGACTTCTGTAACAGAGTTATTAATACTTGGAACATATTACCTGACTCTGTGGTCTCTTCTCATAATCCCAAAAGCTTTAACCAAAAACTTTCTACTATTGACCTCACCCCATTCCTGAGAGGACTATAAGGGGTGTGCATAAGAGCACGAAAGTGACTACCGTTCCCGTCATTATAAGTTTTCTTTCATTATATCAAATTAATACAATTATTACATACTTTTGCTCATATATGTGCTTATATGATATTTTGTTGATTTATGTTGATGCTTGTGTATACTGTTGTGACAAAATAAATAAATTTAAAAAAAACAAAAAAACAAAAACAAAAACCCTGAATAATCTGTTTAGGCAACGTGGATGAGATTCTGGCTTCATTGACTCACAGGCCCAGCTTTAAATATGGCTGCTGTGCTGGACTTTTTTGGCTGTTCTAAGGCTGGCTCTGGGTGAAACTCATTTCTGAAGCTGTTAATTCAGATCTTAAGGAGAGAATGCACACGTCCTGCGTGTGTTTATTGGTTTTTATATAAATATGATTCCTCCCCAGTTTTCATGCAGTGAGGACCAATATATTTTCCTCCTATTTCTGGGGAAAGAGGCGATATGGCACCATGTATTATCTCTAGGGCCAAATAAAGATTCTCCCAACCACAAATGCTGTACATTTGTGTACGTTAAAACAAACTCAATAAGCAAGTTTTTAAAATATATATATATATTTTAAAAAGAAATAAAAACCCTCAGGTTGACCCTATTAAATATATAATATATATGCTCCCACTGCCCCTATTTAATAGGGTCATCCATAGTGTTTTTATTTCTTTTTTGGCAGTCTTATTTGTCAGTCCAAATTCCCATTTGTTCCTTTTTTAAATTCCACTCCAGATTGACATCCCGTTCTTCGGCTGAAATATTTCGGTTCCCAGGGCAGCAATTAAATAAACAGCAGTTAAAATGGAAACAAGAGCAGAGAATAAAAATAACACATGTAAAAACATATATTCACATACAAATAAGATAAGGGACCAGAATAAAAATAATTCAAATGTAGGGTTTTTGTTTGTTTGGTTTTTTTTTTAAGAAAAAGCCCAGAAATATTTTTTAAAGTGGAAAGCATGATTTCTATACAAACTGGAAGTATATAGGCAATGTAATTTTCTAACTGACACCATGGAAGTGTCAGCTGAGGATTCTGGAATCTTAACTGGTGGGGAATGTTGTTACTAATTTCTAAATCAGTTTTAATCTTTCTGATACATTGCAGAACATGGTTTAAATCATCTCACCTAAGATGGCGCTGACGAAGGCTGCCTCGGTGAAATGCTCTCTAATTGAAATGCTCTCTAATAAAGGCAGTCCTCAACTAAACAACTGTTCATTTAGTGACCATTTGAAGCAAAATGTTGTGGCTCCAACCCCCGAACCTGGCCCATGCCCGAAAGTGACTCCGAGAGTGGGGGGGAAGGGCCAGTAAGGCTTACCTCAGGAGCACCAATTCCTTTGGCCCGGCTCCAGGAGCCAGAACCAGGCCAGTCAGAGGACGTAATGAGGATGACATCCCCTGATTCCTCCCTTCCTCAGGCTACGCTTTGAGACGCAGCTGATAATCATACTAATCAAGCCTGGATCGACCCACGCTTCAGAAGATTAGAGAGGTGGCGTCATCAAAGGGAAGGGTGGAGCAGGAGCTCCACCCCACAGGATATATAAGGAGCTTTGGGACTGCTCTCAGTTCCACGGGAAGCAAATTAGCTGAACCGTGTCAAAGTGAGCTGAAGTCTTAATCTGTTTGAACTTTTTGGCAGGCAGCTGCGTTTTCTCGGCCAGGACTGATAGGAGCTGTAAACCCACTGGCTGTAGGCCAGCTCGTTACTCCGAAGAGAGGACGGAGACAGAACACAAAGTCAGTGGGAAAGCCAGATCCGCTTAACAACCATGCAACTAGCTTAACAATTCTCACTGTGCAAACGGTGGGAAGAAAAGTTGTAAAATGAGACTTAAGAAATGTCTCACTTAACAACAGAAATTTTGGGTTCAATTGTGGTCGTATGTTGACCCTAACCCTCACCTGTACTTCGGATTGGGTCAAAATAATTCAGCTTTATGTTTCTAAACAAAATACACAATTGAGAACTTTCTCATCGCACTTCAAACACTTTGATGTGAGCTATGTAGTATTTTTTTTTACCATGTTTCCCCGAAAATAATACCCTGTCTTATATAAGTGCTTAGCCTTATTTTCGGGGAGGTCTTATTATTTTGGGGCACGTGGAGCAAGACGGGGCTCCTAATCAGAGGAAATGGCGGGGACCAGCTGCACATGTGTTTAAATATTTTTGAGGAGGGCTTATTTTCAGGGAGGGCTTATTTTTGAGGGGGGGGGCTTATTTTATCGCATGTGCTCAAAAGCCCGATTGGGCTTATTATCAGGGGATGTCTTATTTTCGGGGAAACAGGATAGTATTTATCAGGGATGGGCCAGAGAAGCCAGTAGTCAGAGCTACGACATAGTATTGAATTGTGAACACTGAAAAAGAAAATAGACCATCTATCCAACAAAACAGATTGCCATGCAATCTATTCAACCCACCACAGCACAACCAATATAATCTGTGCAAAGGATAATACTACCATATGGGCAGAAACATCCCAGAAACCACCAACAGATTAGTACGACCACATATCATCCCTGTAGCACTCAATACATTAAAGTTCTCCAAAACATCTAAACAAAAGATTCAGTTGCCCAGGAAGGAAAAAAAAATCAGGAATTATCTACAACGTACAGAGTAAAAACTGAAACAGCTATTATGTAGAATGAACATTCATTCATTCATTCATTCATTCATTCATTCATTCATTCATTCATTCATTCATCAAGAACGTATCAGATAATATATATAAGCATGAACTGAATACATAAAATGAATACAAATAACTGCGGACATTAGGACAGGGATGGTAGGCACGTTGGTGGGCTTATGCACGCCCCTTACAGACCTCTTAGGAATGGGGTGAGATCAATAGTAGATAGGTTTTGGTTAAAGCTTTGGGGATTTTGGGAAGAGACCACAGAGTCTTGTAGTGCATTCCAGGCATTAACAACTCTGTTTCTGAAGTCATATTTTCTACAATCAAGATTGGAGCTGTTCACATTAAGTTTGTATCTGTTGTGTGCTCGCGTATTGTTGTGGTTGAAGCTGAAGTAGTCATTGACAGGTAGGATGTTGTAGCAGGTAATTTTATGACTACTCTTAGGTCAGACCGAAGGCGGCATAGTTCTAAGTTTTCTAAGCTTAGAATTTCCAAGTCTGAAATGCATGCAGAAGATTAGCAAAGCACATCCATAAACACCAACCAGCCATCAGGAGACATCATGAAAACTCTTTAATTTCACAACACATGGACAAACTCAACCATAGTTTCAACTGAGAAACTGGGCTTATCCTATACCAAGCAAATCCAAAACTGCTACGGAATTTCTAGAAGCCTGGCACTCTACCAGCCAGCCATCAACAGGTACATGGAGACAAACCACATTTACCCACCATTCAAAAATTACAATGAACCTGTTAAAAAGGAAACAAAACGGTCATCACACTTCCTTGGTAGTAATCAACATCCAGATAGGCAGAGATTTAAACCCAGAATTAACCCCAAAACACCAACAACAATGAAATAGTAAACAGTACTCTAATCAAGGAAGTACCAACTTACACAATGTTAAACAATAGCTTAATGAAGGAACTACAAGGAGAAAAACCATACTCCCAGTATCATTAACAGCGCAAGCTATTTGCATATAAACAGAGAGCATACGATACACTCATTTGCACTGGTGATGTTACTTAGTAAGGTAATGAAATGTCTACAAGCAAACAACTAAGCTCAAAGAGCATTAAGGACCCACAGCTACATATATTCTCTTTTATCAAGACCAAATTCTAACTACTTGAGACTTGTTTATTTATTCATGTGTGGGATTTGCATACCACATTAATCTCCAAGGATTGCTGGTGATTAACGCCAATAAAAACATACCACTAATATGCAACATTTTATAATAAAAATAATATAGAGCAAGAACAATAACATGGAGCAATAAAACCACTAATAGCACCAGCCCAAATTATCCCCTAAAGCACTCTTGGAGAGCTCTATTTGAACCAGCTTCAGAAAGCTAAATCTAATTTTCAGAGAGATGTTGAATGTCATTTTCTGGAAGCTACACGATGGATTTCAGAATTATTCTCCTCCTTATTTCTTGCAGAAATTAAAAAGCAAAATCAACATCTTTTAGTGGAGTTAAACTTCTCTTGACTTACAGAACATGAGGCTTCTTTAAGATGATATGGAAGCGATTTTCTATTGTCTTTTTCCATTATTTTTTTTACAAATTACAAGTATAGACGGCAGTTCCCAAGTTTCTAGGAAGTTATCTATCCAGATGTGAACCAGTGTATTGTTCCTGCATAGCTTTCTAGATCTGCCAAAGTCAGCAAGCTGGTTCCACAGAGTAAGATCCGGAAAAAAAATGCTTATATGTTAATTAAATAGATGGGGGTTTTTTGTTTTGTTTTTGCTATTTGTGGAAAACTACCTCCAAATATTAGTCATAAGTCAAGGACTAGATAGATAGATGATAGATAGATAGATAGATAGATAGATAGATAGATAGATAGATAGATAGATAGACAGACAGACAGACAGACAATATAGGTAGAGGAGAGAGGGAGAGAGAGAGAAAAGAAAGAAAGAAAGAAAGAAAGAAAGAAAGAAAGAAAGATAGATAGATAGATAGATAGATAGATAGATAGATAGATAGATAATATAAGTAGATAGAGAAGATAGACAGACAGACAGACAGACAGACGAGAGAATAGGCTAGGCTAGGCTAGGCTAGGCTAGGCTAGGCTAGGCTAGGCCAGATAGATAGATAGATAGATGATAGATAGATAGATAGATAGATAGATAGATAGATAGATAGATAGATAGATAGATAGATAGATAGATAAGATAGACAGACAGACAGACAGACGAGAGAATAGGCTAGGCTAGGCTAGGCTAGGCTAGGCTAGGCTAGATAGATAGACAGACAGACAGACAGACAGACAGATAGATAATATAGGTAGATAGAGAAGATAGATAGATAGATAGATAGATAGATAGATAGATAGATAGATAGATAGATAGATAGATAGATAGATAGATAGACAGACAATATAGGTAGAGGAGAGAGGGAGAGAGAGAGAAAAGAAAGAAAGAAAGAAAGAAAGAAAGAAAGAAAGATAGATAGATAGATAGATAGATAGATAGATAGATAGATAGATAATATAAGTAGATAGAGAAGATAGACAGACAGACAGACAGACAGACGAGAGAATAGGCTAGGCTAGGCTAGGCTAGGCTAGGCTAGGCTAGGCTAGGCCAGATAGATAGATAGATAGATAGATAGATAGATAGATAGATAGATAGATAGATAGATAGATAGATAGATAGATAGATAGATAGATAAGATAGACAGACAGACAGACAGACAGACGAGAGAATAGGCTAGGCTAGGCTAGGCTAGGCTAGGCTAGGCTAGATAGATAGACAGACAGACAGACAGACAGACAGATAGATAATATAGGTAGATAGAGAAGATAGATAGATAGATAGATAGATAGATAGATAGATAGATAGATAGATAGATAGATAGATAGACAGACAATATAGGTAGATAGAGAAGATAGAGAGAGAGATAGAGAGATAGAGAGATAGAGAAGATAGATAGATAGATAGATAGATAGATAGATAGATAGATAGATAGATAGATAGATAGATAGATAGATAGATAATATAAGTAGACAGAGAAAATAGACAGACAGAGACGAGAGAATAGGCTAGGCTAGGCTAGGCTAGGCTAGGCTAGGCAAGATAGATAGATAGATAAATAGATAGATAGATAGACAGACAGACAGACAGACAGACAGACAGACAGGAAGGATAGGATAGGATAGGTGATGGATGATGGATGATGGAGGGATGGATGGATAAATAGATAAATAAGAGTACAGTAGAATAGCAAATAGATGGTACCAATCTACAGGGGGGAAAGTTTAGAAATCTTCCAATATGCAAGAGAGAGAGAAGATTTTTTTTTTTATTACTAAGCCCCAAACATCTCCAGCAGTGTTTTTCCTTAAGGGCACTTTTGAATGACAATTTCCAATTTAGCATCAAACCTGCTGCAGCCTGTGTAAATTGTTAGCTGACCAGGAACTAAAACATTCTGACTGTTTATTTTACCTTAGGTTATTTTTGTACTTCCAGACCTGCTGTCTGAAAAACACCCAGCAAAGGTGTTCATTTTTTTTTTTTTTTTTTTTTTTTATAAAAAAGTTTTTATTGGTCAAAAAAGATTTATGCAAATACATATCAGGTATGGTAAATTTTCATTTTTCTTATACATGATAAGAATTTTACTCAAAATTTTAAACACATACAACAGCCATATGGCAAGCAGGTGATATAAGTAGCTAAGTTTCAATCTTACATACACAATGAGGAAGGGTCAAGAATAATCAGAATATCATACGAAAGAGAATAAGAAAAACCAACACAATACCAAATATCTTTATCACTTCCTAGTTTTGGATCTCAGAACTCTGGGTTCAGCCTGACCCAACTCCAGGGCCGCAACAGCGGCAGCCGCCTCCGCCCATGGTCTATAACCTCCCTTCTTCAATTCCTGGGTCATCTAAATCCAGGAGGGCTTTGTGTTCCTCCACGAGGCCGCAGCCTCCGCAATTGTACTAATTTTTTCGTAATGCCCTCCCGGAAAATCATCAATCCCTCTGGCATCAGCCATCTGAAGCCCACTCCTTCTGGTACAATTTGCTTGATAAAAGTAATATTTCTTTCTCATTTCACGTACCTGTCTGGGAATCTGCCTCAGAATGGCTATCTCCCTGCCCCTATAAGTCAGTGCCCCACTCCTATGTTTTCTAAGAATTTCATCTCTCGCCTCTTTTCACAAATTTGACATGAACCTCTCTAGGAACTGCATGCGTGCGTGCATATTGTGAATTAACTCTATAAACTCGATCCACATCCCAATTCATAAAATCAACACCTCTCCCAAGAAATTCTCCCAACAGTTTAGTCACAACATCTCTCAAGTCTTCTTGGTCCACTTCTTCCAAATTTTGAAACCTAAGGAAATAAGACATTTTATCCATCTGTAGTGCAAGCACAGCATTGCTTGTCGCCTCCCTCTTTTCTGCACTGCCCGCATCTCACCCTCAGACCTTCCACTTTCTGCTTATTTTCTGCTGAGACTTGTTGAGTATCCTTTAAATCCTTTTGGATAGTCACAATTTCTGCTCTTATTTCATCAGTTTCTTGTCCATATTAGATAACTTTTCCAGAATTCTCTCCATTTCTCCAGCAGTTGGTCTCTGACCTTTGCCATTTAAAAAAATTTTCAAAATCCTCAGGCAGGCACAGTATCCTTATAATTTCCTCCGGATCCACCAGGGGGCACTCACAGGAGCAACGAGTCCAGAGTATAGTTAATCAACCAGGAAGCCGAAGGGAAGTGATGTCATCAAAATTCTCATAGTGAAGGCGGAAGCTGGACGCCACCATTGTTCCCCAGAGGGAGGGGGGGCCTCAAACCCTCCCTCCTAAATTTCTCCATCACCTCTTCTCTCCAGAGCTCCACAAAACCGGTAATCTTGTTATTTTAAGTTCTCCTCTCTCCAAAGTGATTCGTACTCTTTCCAGTCGCAGGGGAGAAAAAAAAAAAAAACCCCCCGCACTCCGGAGTACTCCACTCACATTTGCCGATATTCCCTTCCCTTCTTCATTCCTCAATTCTTCTCCGTTCCCTGTTCACCACCAGGCTGCTGCAATTATAAATCCAAAGCCCCGGTGTCACCGGGCACAGCGGCCCAGGCGACGACCAAAGTAATGGCCGCGGCCTGTGGCCTCCGCACCCCGCCGAGCCTAGGACGCGCCAGCATCGGTCCCCCCAGTCCTGTATATCGGCTGGGAGACCCCTGGCGAGCCGTCCGTACGGCAGGTGTCCTTTTCGGAACACCTGGCCCCTAAGGGCCTCGGCGGCGGCCGGATTCGGACACTGGAGGCAGGAGAAGCCTTCCAGACGTCCGTTGCCACCGGACACCGGAAGTCGTCTCTAAAAGGTGTTCATTTTTTAATTCTGCGAGACTTCCTGCGTCGTAAAAAAAAAAATCCACCCCTTTTTAATTCTGCCTTTCTCTGTATCTGAAGTGGCTGTGACTGAATTAATCTGCGCCTCTAGCTTCCGATTCAAAAAGATCCCTCAAGTTGCAGCTTGGAATCCAACCAGTGGTGGGATTCAGCCGGTTCGAGCTGGTTCGTGCAAACCGGTAGTTAAATTGCTGGCTGGCTCCACCCCTCTCCTCCCTGCCCCTTCAAGGAGTCCCATTTTTGCTCCCAGGGGTACTGCCTGTCACCCCTGGCCACGCCCACCATGGCCACGCCCATCCAGCTGGTCATTAGGGCAGAGAACCAGTTGTTAAATTATTTGAAGCCCACCACTGGATCCATCCAAGTTTCTTTCTTTCTTTCTTTCTTTCTTTCTTTCTTTCTTTCTTTCTTTCTTTCTTTCTTTCTTTCCCTTCCTTCCTTCCTTCCTTTATTTGTCAAGCATTTATAATATAACAGGTAAAAGTCTAAACATAATTTGAATACACGAAAAGAGTAAGTAAAAAAGGACTATTAGAACAGGGACGGTAGGCACGCAGGTGCACTTATGCACGTCCCTTACAGACCTCTTAGGAATGGGGTGAGGTCAATAGTAGACAGTTTTTGGTTAAAGCTTTGGGGATTTTGGGAAGAGACCACAGAGTCAGGTAGTGTATTCCAGGCATTGACTACTTACTGAAGTTGTATTTTCTGTAATCGAGTTTGGAGTGGTTTACCTTGAGTTTGTATCTATTGTGTGCTCGTGTATTGTTGTGGTTGAAGCTGAAGTAGCCATTGACAGGTAGAACATTGTAGCAGATAATTTTCTGTACTATGCTTAGGTCACACCGAAGTTGGCGTAGTCCTAAATTGTCTAAGCCCAAAATTTGGAGTCTGGTGGCATAAGGTATTTTATTATGGGTAGAAGGTGGCTCAGGGGCTAAGACAGCTGAGCTTGTTGATCGAAAGGTCGGCAGTTCGGCGGTTTGAATCCCTAGTGCTGCCGTGTAACAGGGTGAGCTCCCATTACTAGTCCCAGCTTCTGCCAACCTAGCTGTTTCGAAAGCATGTAAAAATGCAAGTAGAAAAAATAGGGACCACCTTTGGTGGGAAGGTAACAGCATTCCATGCGCCTTTGGCGTTGAGTCATGCCAGCCACCTAACCACGGAGACGCCTTCGGACAGCGCTGGCTCTTCAGTTTTGAAACGGAGGTGAGCACCGCCCCCTAGAGACGACAATGACTAGCACGTATGTGCAAGGGGAACCTTTACCTTTACCTTAGAGGAATGGAGGACTCTTCTCGTGAAATATCTTTGGACTCTCCTGATTATATTTATGTCTGATATGCAGTGCGGGTTCCAGACAGATGAGCTGTATTCAAGAATTGGTCTAGAACAGAGGTTCCCAATCTTTTGGGATATTGATATTCCGCGGCGCCCCCATGACGATAGCGCCCCCATGACGATAGCACGGCTCCCTGGGGAGCCGCGGCTCACACTTTGGGAATCACTGGTCTAGAAAATGTTTTGTATGCTCTAGCTAGTAGTGCAATATTACCAGAGAAGAAGCTACGCAAGATTAGGTTAACAACTAATACTTTACTAATATCCATTGCCAGATCTGTGACAGAGATATATAAATTTGATTTTCGTAACACAGATCACCAGGTTAGTTAACACTGAAGCTACTGCTTTTCCCAAATAGGCAAAGTCTGGTTAATCTTTAACTGTAGTTATTTTGTTGTTGTTGTTTAGGACATTAAAAGTAAACTCAGTTGGTTAGTTTATTTATTTAATAGTTCAATCGATTGGCCAAACTCAGGAAATGAGTTATAGGAAGTCCTTCACTTATAATAGTTCATTTAATGACTGTTCTAAGTTACAACGGCAAGGAAAAAAGTGACTTAGGGCCATTTTTCACACTTGTAACCATTGTGGCATCTCCATGGTCATGTGATCTAAATTCAGACACTTGTGGAGTAATTCATATTTCTGACGGTCGCAGTATCCCGGACTCATGTGAATCACCTTTTGCGACCTTCTGACAAGCAGAACCCATACCACATTTCATGTCTGGAACCCATACCAGATTTCAGACATCAATACAATTGAACGTGTCCAGAAATATTTTACAAGAAGAATTCTCCAATCCTCTGAATACAACAGAGGGTTTAGAAAATTTACAACTCCACTGCCTTCGACAGGACCTGTGTTTCTCATAGAATCATCTATTGCAATGTCCTTCTTGTTGAGGATTACTTCAGCTTCAATCACAACAATACAAGAGCAAACAATAGATTTAAACTTAATGTGAACCGCTCCAATCTTGATTGCAGAAAATATGACTTAAGTAACAGAGTTGTTAATGCCTGGAATGCACTACCAGACTGTGGTCTCTTCCCAAAATCCCCAAAGCTTTAACCAAAAACTATCTACTATCGACCTCACCCCATTCCTAAGAGGTCTGTAAGGGGCGTTCCTGTCCTATTGTTCCCTTTGATTGTATCCAAATTTCATATAGTTATTACATACTTATGCCTATATATCTTATAGTTATTTCATGCTTATGCTTATATATACTGTTGTGACAAATAAATAAATAAATAAAAATAAATAAATAAAGCAAAGTCGCTGGGGAAGCTATATTCGCTTAATGACCATGTTACTAGCTTAACAATTGGAGTGATTCACTTCCCAACTGTCTCACTTAGCAACAGAAATTTGGGGCTCAATTGTGGTCACAAATCGAGGACTACGTGTATAGAAAACAGGGAAGTAAGAGTGAATCACCAGAACTGACTGATTTATGGTGGGGGGTTTTTTTGGTTTTTTTTGCAACACTGGGTTTTTAAGCTACTCCATTCATAAACAATCATGAATGGTGAACATTCCAGCCGCCAACATTTCCTCCTCTTCCTCCTCCTTCTCTTTCTCCTCCTCCTCCTTCACTTCCTCCTCTTTTTCCTCTTCCTCCTCCTCCCCCTCCCCCTCCTTCTTCTCTTTTGGCTCCTCCTCCTCCTCCTCCGGCTCCTCTCCCCCTCCTCCTCTTCCTCCTTCTGCACACCAGAACAACTAGACACAAGAACAGTTTTTTCCCGAAGGCCATCACTCTGCTAAACAAATAATTCCATCAACACTGTCAAACTAGTTACTGAATCTGCACTACTATTAATCTTCTCATCGTTCCCATCACCCATCTCTTTCCACTTATGACTGTATGACTGTAACTTTGTTGCTGGCAATCCTTATGATTTATATTGATATATTGACCATCAATTGTGTTGTAAATGTTGTACCTTGATGAACGTATCTTTTCTTTTATGTACACTGAGAGCATATGCACCAAGACAAATTCCTTGTGTGTCCAATCACACTTGGCCAATAAAATTCTATTCTATTCTATTCTATTCTATTCACTTCCTCCTCTTTCTCCTCCTCCTCTTTTGTTTACTTTTTCTCCTCCTCCTCCCCCTCCTCCCCCTTCTCCTCCCCCTCAAATCCCATTCCTTTCTAGCCCCCTGAATCATAGGACGAGGAAGGAGTGTTGGGTATGTTCACCATCTTGAGTTATTTATGAAAACAATAAAGGTGAAATACAAACAAACAAATACAATAGATTCCTCCAACCTCCGTGCATTCTGGATTTTATGGAAATGTAAGGCAATATAAACCTCTCCACACGAAGCAGGGCAAAGTTGCTTTCTGACTTATCACTATGAAACGTTTCTAAAAACACAGCCCCCTTCCTTGAAAAGGAAATTTTTTTTTAAAAAATGCAGAGAATAAAAGCAACCCCTCTTGTTTTAAATCCGCACCTGATTCCAAATGGGGACAGCCAAAAAAACAACCCCCCCCAAAAAAAAACAAGTTAAAGCGGGGGGGGGAAAATACTCCAATTAATTCGAGCACAATCAGTCTAATTGCCCTTTGCAGCACAATTACTGTTCGAGGTAAGAAGCTTATTCCAAATCTGATACAAAGCACTTTAAAAAAAACACACACACACAGCCAGAATAGCTTAATTAATAAACATTGATTGCACTCATTGACTGCTGCAAATTGTATTAAATATTAATAGCATTTTGTATATTTTATGTGTCTCATGAAAGTTTCATATTTTTGCCCTGCAGCTGCAGTAGATGTTATGTAAGCCTGGAAACGTGAATGTGGGTGAACTCTGTTAACACATCCGAGTGTGTAACCGTAAATAAAATCAAACTCATTTAAGGCTTCACAAATCAAAAGCACACAAGTTTGTACATGCATTCACAACCTCACAACAAATACCCTTTACGTACAACTCCTCCAGTGAGAAGTTAATTCCCAGAAAGGAAGAAGTGGGGGCAGAGAGAGAGGGGGGGGAAGGAGAACAAGCATAGATAATGAATGAAACGGCAAATCTACTCTTAGACATTATTCATTCAGAACTTAGGCTCCAAAAACTCACAAAAAAAGACACATTCTGATTCATCCAAACCAGTGGTAAAATCCATTTTTTTTTACTACCAGTTCTGTGGGCGTGGCTTGGTGGGCGTGGTGTGGCTTGGTGGGCGTGGCAGGGGAAGGATGCTGCAAAATCTCCATTCTCATCCCACTCCAGGGGAAGGATGCTGCAAAATCCCCATTCCCTCCCCATTCCTGGGGAAAGGATATTGCAAAATCTCCATTCCCACCCCACTCTGGGACCAGCCAGAAGTGGTATTTGCCGGTTCTCTGAACTACTCAAAATTTCCGGTACCGGTTCTCTGAACTGCTCAAAATTTCCGCTACCAATTCTCCAGAACCTGCTGGATTTCACTCCGATCCAGAGTTTTTGTATTCCTCACCTATAGACAGAATCTTGCCAAACCAAAGAAGCCTATTACCCACATCAAATTCATACTCGGGGTAGTATTAGGAAGCAGCTGTCTTCCCCCTCTTTCTCTCACACAAATTACGTTACCGAACTGACTTGCTCCTTTGGAATGCAGCCCCTCCCTCCTGGGAATCGAGACTACAATCCATCACAGTGGACCTAAAAGAAAACAAAGTGGTTTTTGTTTTTAATTAGGGATACTTGGTCTACCCAATTATGGGACGGAGCATACCGTTCCACTTTCGCCTTTCAGCCCCAATCCAGGAGCTTTCACAGGCAGTCGCTTTCACGACAAACTATTGTTGTGTTGAATTTATGTTTTATCGACAAACATGATTTATTTCTTTGTCGGTAAAACATAAATTCAGCACCAAAAGAAAACAATTGACAAACAAATCACAAAAATGCTTGCATTACCTGTTGTAATGAGGTGCAAAAATCAGTCACGCTACTACGGTGAGTATCCACTATTGGTTGGGCGAGAGGAAAGATTTCATTTTCACAAAGTAGCCTTAAGATTTTTCTACCATCTGCAAGGTTGTCCCGAAAGTGCTTTTTTCAAAAGGCAACTGGATTTTCTTTTCCCCCCCCTGAAGACATTTCATTTGTCATCTGAAAAGCTTCTTCAGTTTTGTTTTTTTGTTTTTTTGTTTACATTTATACCCCGCCCTTCTCCGAAGACTCAGGGCGGCTTACAGTGTATAAGGCAATAGTCTCATTCTATTTGTATATTTTATGTGTCTCATGAAAGTTTCATATTTTTGCCCTGCAGCTGCAGTAGATGTTATGTAAGCCTGGAAACGTGAATGTGGGTGAACTCTGTTAACACATCCGAGTGTGTAACCGTAAATAAAATCAAACTCATTTAAGGCTTCACAAATCAAAAGCACACAAGTTTGTACATGCATTCACAACCTCACAACAAATACCCTTTACGTACAACTCCTCCAGTGAGAAGTTAATTCCCAGAAAGGAAGAAGTGGGGGCAGAGAGAGAGGGGGGGGGAAGGAGAACAAGCATAGATAATGAATGAAACGGCAAATCTACTCTTAGACATTATTCATTCAGAACTTAGGCTCCAAAAACTCACAAAAAAAGACACATTCTGATTCATCCAAACCAGTGGTAAAATCCATTTTTTTTTACTACCAGTTCTGTGGGCGTGGCTTGGTGGGCGTGGTGTGGCTTGGTGGGCGTGGCAGGGGAAGGATGCTGCAAAATCTCCATTCTCATCCCACTCCAGGGGAAGGATGCTGAAAAATCCCCATTCCCTCCCCATTCCTGGGGAAAGGATATTGCAAAATCTCCATTCCCACCCCACTCTGGGACCAGCCAGAGGTGGTATTTGCCGGTTCTCTGAACTACTCAAAATTTCCGGAACCGGTTCTCTGAACTGCTCAAAATTTCCGCTACCAATTCTCCAGAACCTGCTGGATTTCACTCCGATCCAGTGTTTTTGTATTCCTCACCTATAGACAGAATCTTGCCAAACCAAAGAAGCCTATTACCCACATCAAATTCATACTCGGGGTAGTATTAGGGAGCAGCTGTCTTCCCCCTCTTTCTCTCACACAAATTACGTTACCGAACTGACTTGCTCCTTTGGAATGCAGCCCCTCCCTCCTGGGAATCGAGACTACAATCCATCACAGTGGACCTAAAAGAAAACAAAGTGGTTTTTGTTTTTAATTAGGGATACTTCGTCTACCCAATTTTCAAAAGGCAACTGGATTTTCTTTTTTTTTCCCTTGAAGATGTTTCATTTGTCATCTGAGAAGCTTCTTCAGTTCAGTTCAACTCACTAAGAAGTGGAGTGTGTAGATTGAATCCCTTTTTCCTATTGTTGTGTCTTGCCCGCCCTCAGAGCAGCCGGGGCCTTCTTACCTGCTCCCGAACACTGAGGAATGTATGCCTCCCGGCCCAAGTCCTGGCTCCATGCCCACACAAACTGCAGAAGTCTTGCTGAAGTCACTTACTGGTCTCCTGCCTGCTCTGAGGACTTTGCTAGGACTTTGGGCAGAGCTGCAGAGGCAAGCCTGATTCGGATTTCCCTGACCCGGCCGTCAGCGGAGGAGTGGGACACGACACCTATCTTGGAAAGCCCGAGTTCGGAATATCATACAGGTAGACCGATTGTTTAACAACAGTTCGAACTTACAAAAGGTTCAGAAAAAAGGGAGTGTCACTTACAAAAACCCTCACAAAAGTTACAACCTTCACAACCCCCTCAGGGTTACAATTTGGTCTCTCGATTTCCAGCTCACATTTACTATCATTGCAGCATCTTGTGGTCAACTTGATCGCAATTTGCAAACTTCTCGCCGGCTTGTGATAAGCAAAACCAACTGGGAAAGCTGGATTCCCGTAACGATCACAGGATTGATTCATTTAATCTTGTTCAATGAACGACTGTATGTAAAATAGTTGGAAAGTTGTGTCAGGTCCTGTGAGAACTCGCTTAATGACCGCACCGCTTAATAAACCAAAATTCCAATCCCGATTGGGGTTGTAAGTTGAGGACTATCCGTAGTCTATAGATTTCTAGAACTGTGAAATCATAGGGACCACGTCAGATTGATAAAGGTGATTCATTCTAATTTATTGATTGGACCAAATATCCCTTTGCTTCCAAATCTAAACAGCACTTCCAGGAAAAAAGGGGAAAATGAAACAAAAAAGAAAACCAGAATTGATATAGTTGACTTCCAACCTTTTTTCAACAGATAATTACATTATTGTCTCTCTTTCCTCTTAGGGATTTTACAAGTTCCTTCACCCCTTGATTTAGACCTTGTGTTTTTTTAGATTTCAAATCCAAGAATCGTCCCATAAAATCCGGGGTGAAATGCTACCGGTTTGGACTGGTTTGCCCGAACCGGTAGTAATAAATGTTACCAGTTTGGGTGAACCAGTAGTCAAAAAAATGCTACCGGTTAAAGGCGAACCGGTATTTCTGACAATCAGCTGTGCCGCGTGATTTATTTTCGCTAGAAAGTAGAAAATTTTGCTTTCTAGCGAATATAAATTGCGCGGCACAGCTGTTTCCCACCCCTCGCTGTTCTACTTATCTTTGCAGACTCAGAAAAGGCTTCTTAATCCTTTTTCAGTGTTCCACGGTAGTGCCTGCAGTGTGCATGCGCGTGAAGCACGCTTTTGGTGCACACCGCGCATGTGCGCACAAAGCGAACCAGTAGCGAAGGGAACCGGTAGCAGACTTCAGAGCATTTCACCTCTGCACAAAATATATATTTCTTTTTGCCTCTTCCCTTCCACTCTTCCCTTTCCCTCTCTCTCTCTCTTCCCTTCATCTATCAAATTTCTTTTGATTAGGTTCCCCAAATGCTGTCCCTCTAGAGTGGGGTGATATTTGTTCTCACACAAGATAATAAAATATATTTTGTGTAGAAAACTGCCCAAATGGATTCTATCTTCTGGGAGATAGAAGAGGAAAAAAAACAACCTGTCCAATTTCTAGATTTGAATTTAGCATCCTTCAAATACAAGGGCCTTAATCTCCTAGACTATCTTGTGTTTGCTTAACCATCAGAAGGGATTACAGGTTCCAGTCAGAGGCGACCTACCCTAGATCCATTTTTCCTATCTTCCTAAAATGCAGTTACAAATCTTCCTTCTTGTCTTTCTCAGTAAGAACTGCACGCCATTCAGTTTATTTCCCTATGCACCTTTGCTTCTCAAATTAAAACACGAAGAGGAAATGATTAAAAAAGCAAACTTATTTATTTATTTATTTATTTATCAAATTTTTATACCGCCCTTCTCCCGAAGGACTCAGGGCGGTGTACAGCCTAAATAAGACACAATATATATACAATTAAAATCAAAATTTAAAATAAAGCATATTACAAAAAGGCCAATGTATAAAAATTTAAATTTAAAATTTAAAATTTTTTAAACCCCACAACAATAAAACCCAATTTAAAATGTTAAAAAACCATTATGCCAGTCCAGTTTGAATAAATAAGTATGTTTTTAGCTCACGGCGAAAGGTCTGAAGATCAGGCACTTGGCGTAGGCCAGGGGGAAGTTCATTCCAGAGGGTCGCTGCTCCAACAGAGAAGGCCCTACTCCTGGGGGCCGCCAGCCGACATTGTTTGGCGGATGGCACCCTGAGGAGACCTTCTCTGTGAGAGCATACCGGTCGGTGGGAGGCATAAGGTAACAGCAGGCGGTCTCGTAAGTACCTGGGTCCTAAGCCATGGAGCGCTTTAAAGGCTAAATTTAAACTAAAATTTTAAAAAAAAGAAAGCTTTCTAACCCCTTCCAGGTAAACATTCAAATCCAAGGAGACAATAACAACATTGCCAAAAAGGCATTAAGGATTGTAAACCTAATCTTGCGTAGCTTCTTCTCCGGTAATATTACACTACTGACCAGAGCATACAAGACATTTGCTAGACCAGTTCTTGAATATAGCTCGTCTGTCTGGAACCCGCACTGCATATCGGACATTAATACAATTGAATGTGTCCAGAAATATTTCACAAGAAGAGTCCTCCTCCGCTCGTAAGAAAATACCTTATGTCACCAGACTTGAAATTCTGGGCTTAGAAAATTCAGAACTACGCTGCCTTTGGTATGACCTAAGCGTAGCTCATAAAATTCATCAGCTACAATGTCCTTCCTGTCAATGACTACTTCAGCTTCAAACACAACAATACACGAGCACACAATAGATACAAACTTAAGGTAAACCGCACCAAACTCGATTGTAGAAAATATGACTTCAGCAACAAAGTGGTCACTGCCTGGAATGCACTATTTATTTATTTATTTATTTTATTAATCATACTTATATACCGCACCATCTCCCGTAGGACTCAGGACGGTTCACAGGCATATTAAAACAATATAATAAATAAGCATTAAAACCCAGTTAAAACTAAATATTATCATGGCCTGATCACTAAAACAGTAAAAACCAGTAAAAACCCCATTAAAATTTAGCTAAAACATTTTATTCTTAGGCTAGTCCAGCGCGCTGAAATAATAGAGTCTTCAGTTCATGTCTGAAGGTCCGGAGGTCGGGGAGTTGTCGTAATCCCGGAGGAAGCTCGTTCCACAGGGCTGGTGCCGCCACAGAGAAGGCCCTCCCCCTGGGGGTCGCCAACCTACATTGTTTGGTCGACGGCACCCTGAGGAGGCTTACTCTGTGGGAGCGCACAGGTCGTTGGGAGGCAATCGGCGGCAGAAGGCGGTCTCAGACTCTGTGGTTTCATCCCAAAACCCCCAAAATTTTAACCTTAGACTGTCTTACTGTTGACCTCACCCCATTCCTAAGAGGTCTGTAAGGGGTATGCATAAGAGCACCAGTGTGTCTACTGTCCCTATCCTAATGTTCCCTTTAATTGTATTGATTTTATGAATTCAGTTCATGCTTATACTTATATATATATTATCTAATACGTACTCGACAAATAAATGAATAATAGATAAATAAATAAATGACACAACCTATTTTCTTCCTGTCTTGCTTTTTTAAGGTCCAACTTTCACAACCACCTTATGGTTTTTTGTGCTTCGTTACCATGCAGTGACAATCTGCCATGAACTCTGGGGTGGGTGGATGGGAGGGGAGATACTTGGGGGAAAGTGAAAGTAACTTCTGTATCTCCCAGAGATGCTGCCTCAAGGTCACCTGGCTGGGAGAAGGCGGCAGCTGCATATCAACCTACGATTGAACTGATCATTCTGAACCTGATTGGTCATGGGGATGTGTCAGTGATGGGTGGCAATTAAGGGAGGGAAAAGTTGAACTTAGGTATGCATTACTGCAATACACTTGACTTCGAATAAAACTATACCTTTCTCAACAAATGGAGTCAAATATTGTTTCTATTTAGAGCAGGGGTAGTCAACCTTTTTATACCTACCGCCCACTTTTGTATCTCTGTTAGTAGTAAAATTTTCTAACCGCCCACCGGTTCCACAGTAATGCGCCGTGCATCATCGCCTGCACATGCCTCTCACGCATCGTGGGTTGGGTTTGGGGGGGGCGCCAGCTACCAGCTCTGCTTGTCTGTTACAGCTGGGTGGTGTGGGGAGAGATGCGCGAGCTATTCTGGGACGAGGCTCTTCTGTTTGCGGTCACACTATAGCGCCATTTAGTTTCACTTACGTAACGTGAACTAAACTTATGCGCGGGCTATTCTGGGACGAGGCTCTTCTGTTTGCGGTCACACTATAGCGCCATTTAGTTTCACTTACGTAACGTGAACTAAACTTATGCGCGGGCGATACAGATAGTATATTTTCAGAAATTTAAATTGTCATGGGGAATTTTATGAAAATCTAATGAAAATATTTTAAATAATGCTATGAATTTTTTTTAAAAAAGTCAATTAAATTAAAAAAAAGGAAAGTGCTTCAGTATTGGACAAAACCTCTACTGCCCACCCATGGCCAGAAAGGCATATTTCCTATCATGGAATAGTTTTCTGGGGTCGGTGAGGGATGTGGTGGCTCAGTAGCTAAGATGCTGAACTTGTCAATCGAAAGGTCGGCAGTTCAGTAGTTCGAATCCCTAATGCTGCATAACAGGGTGAGCTCCCGTGACTTGTCCCAGCTTCTGCCAACCTAGCAGTTCGAAAGCACGTAAAAAAATGCAGGTTGAAAAATAGGGACCACCTTTGGTGGGAAGGTAACAGCGTTCCGTGTGCCTTTGGCGTTGAGTCATGCCAGCCACATGACCACGGAGACGTCTTCGGACAGCGCTGGCTCTTCGGCTTTGAAACGGAAATGAGCACCGCTCCCTAGAGTCGGCAACAACTAGCATGTATGTGTGAGAGGAATCTTTACCTTATTGGGGTAGGTAAACCAGTAGCAAAATTCAACGCCAACATATATATCAACACTAAACATCAAGGAAAATATTGAGAGCCAAGAGCCAGATTGCTACTGCTTCCTTCTCATCATTGTCAATGATTCCACATTCTTTGACTTAAATTACATTTGGGGCAATTTTTCCAACCTTTTTTTTTTTTTAACTTGTTCATGAGAAATGTCAACAGCTAAAAAAGAAGGAATTGCTGGAAGACCTACTGCTTATAGCCGAGTCAGCTGTCTCGACTTATCCCAGAAAAAAATCTTAATTTGAACCTCATAGGAGAATGATTGGAGAATTCTGGACCAATAATAATAATAACAATAATAATAAAAAAAACCATATATCTCCAGGAAGTTGACTTGAGTTTACCTAAACCACCGACATCTTGGCACCGAGTGATAAAGCCGAATGTGGCCTAATCCTTAATTTTCTTTCCGCTGTCCAGCAGTTATTAAATAATTGAAGAGGAGACATTAGACATACAAACAGATTTATTTTCAATCTATCCCCAACTTTTTTTTTTTTTGGGGGGGGGGAGAACCACCAAGTGGCTCGGCTGTTTTTAGAAGCAACTTAGCAAAATCCATAAAAAAGCTTTTATTCACGCCATGCTTGTTTAAAAGGGCAATTTTCTACTGAAGGGAGGAAATGAAATTTGCTGAAAGGGGTACTTCATCTGCGCAGATATGCACAAACCAGGAAAGGAAATTGCATTCTTTACTTATCTGATGGCCCCACATTTGTGGGGTGAAACAGCTGATAAAGTTGGGTCTTTGCAGTCTGCACTAATTCCACCTTCGACTAAGGTGTTTATTCCAGACTAGAAAGCTGTTAACTCGACATTATGCAAAAAGACACATTTGAAGGCCATGCTTCTAAATCCACCATCCAAATTCCCATGGACTATGTTGGCACAACGTTTTACACTAAATGACATAGCATGCCATTCGCACACCTTGCAAAACCTGGTTGTTGTTGTTGTTGTTGTTTTAATTTGCATTTATATCCCGCCCTTCTCCGAAGACTCAGGGCGGCTTACAATGTGTTAATTTATTTATTTAGATTTTTAGTCTTCATCCATTTGTATATTATATACAAAGTCAACTTAATTGCCCCCAACAATCTGGGTCCTCATTTTACCTACCTTATAAAGGATGGAAGGCTGAGTCAACCTGGGGCCTGGTGGGACTTGAACTTGCAGTAATTGCAAGCAGCTGTGTTAATAACAGACAGACTTAGTCCGTTGAGCCACCAGAGGCCCTTGGAGGCACTCCAAGGTCTATTCTATTCCATTCCATTCCAGAAATGGGGCACATTTGTTGTTGTTCAATCACTTATTTGTGTCTAGAATAGAATAGAATAGAATAGAATAGAATAGAATAGAATAGAATAGAATAGAATAGAATAGAACTGAGCCCTAGCACAGTTAAAGGTGCTAAACATGACATCCTTGACTTACAGCAGTTCGACGTAGTGACCGTTTGAAGCCACCTTTTGTAACCTTCTGACAAGCAAAGTCAAGGAGGAAAGGTGGGGGGAACCAGATTCACTTAACAATTGTGTGACTCACTTAAGAACCAAAGTGATTCGCGTAACCGCTGTAGCAAAAACGGTCATAAAATGGAGCATAAAACTCACTTAAGAAATGTCTCCCTTGGCAACAGAAATTCTGAACGTAATTCTGGTCATCAGTCGAGAACTACCTGTATATATCTATGGATCCATAGATATATACAGGTAGTTCTCGACTAATGACCAGAATTGCGCTCAAAATTTCTGTGCATGCATTAAAGAGAAACTTCCTAACAGTGAGGACCAGTGGAACAGCTTACCTTCAGAAGTTGTGGTTGCTTCATTACTGGAGGTTTTTAAGAAGAGACTGGACAGTCACTTGTCTGAAATGGTACAGGGCAGGGGTCGGCAACCTTAAACACTCAAAGAGCCACAAAGGTCCTAACCGGAACCCCCCCCCCCGTTCAATTCTGGAGCTGACCAGAAGTCCGGTTCCCCCACCATAGAGTCTCCTCCTAGCACAGCATCCTTTATCCTCTACTTGTCCTAACTGAAAACCCTATCAATTGTGGAGCTGACCGGAAAACCCGCCCCTTGCCATAGAGTCTCTTCCGGGTGCGCTGTGCTTTTCCTCCCCATAACCGGAAGCTCCTCTCAAAATTGTGGCACCGACAGGGAGCCGCAGTGTTGTGACCCAGGTTCCCGGACTCGGAGTCCTGGAGGAGGAGGATTCAGAGAGTGAGGAGGAGGAGCTGGCAGGGCCTGCTTCCCCTGGGCCCTCTCCCTCCCTGGCACCAACCCAGGAGGAGGAGGAGGGGCTGGCAAGGCCTAATTCCCCCGGGCCTTCTTCTGATTTGGCAACGCCCCAAGAACAATCTTGGCTCGATGCGACACTGTGCAGACGTGACCGGCACGTTTAGCAGAGGAAGCTTTGGGACCGGGTCAGGGAATGATGAGTCACGGAGTGACACCCACAGGGGATAAAAGCAAGAGGTGGAGCTTCTTGGCTTTTTGTGTTGGACAAAGGAGTGAATTTGCGCGGGCAAACTGTTTCATGGATAGAAGAATCTATTCGTGAGTGACTCTTGCTTTATCTATAATTTTCTAGTTATCTTCAGAGATTTTGGCAGGCGTGTGGGGAGACGTGGCCAGAACATCTCTGTGCCAGAAGGAGTCCAGCCAAGTGTAAATAAATCAGAAGAAGGCCTTTGACTGACTTTTTGTTGGGAGTATTGGGAGGGGGAAACAGAACACGCAGCAGAGGGATGAAAGAGCCACATGCGGCTACAGAGCCATGGGTTGCTGACCCCTAGTATAGGGTCTCCTGATTGAGCATGGGACTGGACTAGAGCAGGGGTCACCAACCTTTCAGACCTCAGGGACCACTAAATTCGTAATTTTAAATACCACGGACCACTAATATGATTTTAAAAAATAAATAAATAGTATTTAATGTTATATAAAAAATGCAAATAATTCTTCTGCGTACCACCAAAATTTTCTCACGGACCACCAGTGGTCCACAGACCACCAGTTGGTTACCGCTGAACTAGAGGACCTCCAAGGTGTATTCTATTCCATTCCATTCCAGAAATGGGGCACATTTGTTGTTGTTCAATCATTTATTCGTGTCTAGAATAGAATAGAATAGAATAGAATAGAATAGAATAGAATGGAATGGAATGGAATGGAATGGAATGGAATGGAATGGAATAGAATAGAATGGAATGGAATGGAATGGAATAGAATAGAATAGAATAGAATAGAATAGAATGGAATGGAATGGAATGGAATGGAATGGAATGGAATGGAATGGAATAGAATAGAATAGAATAGAATAGAATAGAATAACATAGCACGGAAGGGAAGGGGAGAGGAGAGGAGAGGAGAGGAGAGGAGAGGACAGGACAGGACAGGACAGGACAGAACAGAACAGAACAGAACAGAACAGAAAGGAGCTGGAAAGGACCTTGGAGGTTTTCTAGTCTGCTTGAGAACCTATATCAGTTTAGATAACTGACTGTTTAGGCTCATCTTAAAAACCTCCAGTGATGGAGTACCCACAATTTCTAGAGGCAAGCTGTTCCACTGGTTAACTGTCCTTACTGTTAGGAAGTTTCTCCTTAATTCCAGGTTGCTCCTCCCTTTGATTAGTTTCCAACCATTATTTCTTGTCCTGCCCTCTGGCGCTTTGGAGAATAATTTGGCCCCTTCTTCTTTCTGGCAGCATTCTCAAATACTGGACTACCGCTCTCATGTGACCCCCTAACTCTTCTTTTCTTTGGCCAAACCCAAATCCTGCAGCCGTTCTTCATATGTTTTAGTCAGTGGTGGGATTCAAGTAATTTAACCACCGGTTCTCTGCCCTAATGATTTCTTCCAACAGCCAGTTTGCCAAACTGCTCAGAAAGTTAAATACCGGTTTTATCGAAGTGGTGCGAACTGGCTGAATAATCCCACCACTGGTTTTAGTCTCCAGGCCTTCGATCATCTTAGTTGATTCTTCATGATCCCCTGCCAGGTCCCCCTATCCTCCACTGTTTGCCAAATCCATGTTCATGGTGTCGATGTTACCTCATTTAACCATCTCACATCCTCATTTAATCTTCTCATAGTTCCCGTCACCCATCTCTTTCCACTTATGACTGTATGACTGTAACTTTGTTGCTGGCAATCCTTATGATTTATATTGATATATTGACCATCATCTGTGTTGTAAATGTTGTACCTTGATGAACGTATCTTTTCTTTTATGTACCCTGAGAGCATATGCACCAAGACAAATTCCTTGTCGTGTCCCACTCCTCCGCTGACGGCCGGGTCGAGGAAGTCCGTATCAGGCGTGCCTCTGCAGCTCTGCCAAAGTCCTAGCAAAGTTCTCAAGGCAGGCAGGAGACCAGGAAGTGACTTCAGCAATTCAAGGTAGACTTTGCCTGACTCAGAGAATGCCAGAAAGCAGATCCTTTATATAGGCCATGGGGTGTGGCTCCATGACTCAGCACTTATCCAGGCCTGCCCCTCCCTTCCTTCTGTCGCCGCCGCCTATCAATTCTTCTGAAGCGAGGGTCACTCCAGTCGGCAGCTGTTGGCAATTGACCTTCCTCAGGCTCACATGCTGTGGGGGAGGGGGAGGGGTCTAGTTGCTCCGTTTGCCTGGGCATGGAGCCAGGGCTGGGGGCTGGAGGCACGTCAGGCCCTTCGTCTTGCTCGGCCTGTCTGAGCATGGTGCCAGGGCTGGGGCCTGGAGGCATGCCAGGACATTCCTCAGCGTTCGGCAGGAGATAAGAGGGGCCCGGCTGCGGGGAAAGCGAGCGAGACACAACATTCCTTGTGTGTCCAATCACACTTGGCCAATAAAAAAATTCTATTCTATTCTATTCTATTCTATTCTATTCTATTCTATTCTATTCTATTCTATTCTATTCTATTCTATTCTATTCTCTGCCTTCCTTTTCTGCTTTTTCCCTCCATTTTTCCCAACATCAGGGCCTTTTCCAAGGAATCTTCTCTTCTCATTTGGTGGACAAAATATTTGAGCTTCATCTTTAGGATCTGTCCTTCCAAAGAACAGTTAAGATTGATGTCCTTTAGGATTGTGGCACATACACACAGAAACCAGAGGTGGTATTCAGCCAGTTAAGGATCAGTTCGGGTGAACCGGTAGCGGAGACCAGTGGTGAAATGTAAAATTTGTTACTACCAGTTCTGTGGGCGTGGCTTGGTGGTGGTGGGGTAATGTGACTGGGTGGGCGTGGCCAACTTTTTATTTTTATTTTTAAAAGCATTTTCTCTACAACCTCTTCAGTCAAAGAGGTTGTTAAAAAAATGGTTTTAAAAGGCTCTGACGATCCCAGCTGAGTTGCCTGATCGTCAGAGCCTTTTGTTTTCTTTTAAAAGCAGGTTTTTTTGTCTTTAAAAGAAAAAAGAGCCTCTGACGATCAGGCAACTCAGCTGGGATCATCAGAGGAGCCTTTTAAAAGCATTTTTTTACAACCTCTTCGGCTGAAGAGGTTGTAGAAAAAAGGCTTTTAAAAGCTTCTGAGGGTCCCAGCTGAGCCGCACAATCATCAGAGCCCTTTTTTTACCTTTTAAAAGCATTTTTGGCCGAAGAAAAAATGCTTTTAAAAGTAAAAAAACCCAACAACCTCAGATGATCACGCAGCTCAGCTGGGGCGGGCGGGGCAGGGTTTTGCTACCGGTTCTCTGAACCACCCACCGCCATCGCTACCGGATTGGGCGATCCGGTCCGAACCGGGAGCATTTCACCGCTGGTGGAGACTGGGGGTATAACCCCCCCCCAGTTTAATGCCATCTTATTTAGCCACGTTTTCAAGCCAGCCGCATGTACAGGAGGCACGTGTGCGAAACGAGTGCACAGCAAACCGCTGGTAAGAATAGGTGAAACTGACCGCGGACACAAACACATCTGGAATGCAGCCAGTTTTTAAAGCCAGTCTCTGGGAACCTGGATAACAAGGCAGCGAGAGACAGGTTGCAGCATGTGGCTTTTGGGATTTTCTTCCCCAACCCCTTAAACATAATTTCATCCTGTGACCGAGAGGGAAGAGGTCACCACGATGTAAAAAGGATGTTGAGACTCTAGAAAGAGTGCAGAGAAGAGCAACAAAGATGATCAGGGGACTGGAATCTAAAACATATGAAGAACGGTTGCAGGAACTAGTTTAGATTAATTTAATGAAAAGAAGGACTAGGGGAGACATGATAGCAGTGTTCCAATATCTCAGGGGTTGCCACAAAGAAGAGGGAGTCAAACTATTCTCCAAAGTACCTGAGGGCAGGACAAGAAGCAATGGGTGGAAACTAATCAAGGAGAGAAGCAACTTAGAACTAAGGAGAAATTTCCTGACAGTTAGAACAATCAATAAGTGGAACAACTTGCCTCCAGAAGTTGTAAATGCTCCAACGCTGGGAATTTTTAAGAAAATGTTGGATAGCCATTTGTCTGAAATGGTGTAGGGTTTCCTGCCTGGGTAGGGGGGTTGGACCTTCCAACTCTGTTATTATGACATGATGAGGTGGCTTAGAAGGATCTGTCAGTATCCTCCCTAACCACTGGCCAGATGTTTCCCCTGCAAGGGATGCATGCAGAACTGTTTCCTCCCCAACCCCATCCAGATTCAGCTCCTTTTCCATTTTCTCTTGCAGGATTTTTTCTCCTTCTTCCCTGTATTAAATATGGTTCCATTCTGCTCAGTTTTTCATCCTTCCGGTCATCATCATGCTGTTAAAAGGGCAATTGAATTCAGATTAAATTTAATTGATGAGCCAATCAGGAGAGACCGCGTGCCGTTAAGTCTCGGCACTCTTATTTATTTATTTATTTATTTATTTATTTATTTATTTATTTATTTATTTATTTATTTATTTATTTATTTATTTATTTTTCACATTTATATACCGCCCTATCTCCCTAGGGACTCAGGGCGGTTCACACAATGTACATATAAATACAGACTAAAATAACAATTAAAAACTTATTCTACATATTTTTATTAAAAACAATATAAATAATAAAACCCATTTAAAACCAATAAATTTAAAATCTAATCCAGTCCTGCTCAAATGAATAAGTGTGTTTTAAGCTCGCGACGGAAGGTTCGGAGGTCCGGAAGTTGTTGAAGTCCTGGAGGGAGTTCGTTCCAGAGGGTGGGGGCCCCCACAGAGAAGGCCCTTCCCCTGGGTGTCGCCAGACGGCACTGCCTAGCTGACGGCACCCTGAGGAGTCCCTCTCTGTGAGAGCGCACGGGTCGGTGAGAGGTATTCGGTAGCAGTAGGCGGTCCCGTAAATAGCCCGGCCCTATGCCATGGAGCGCTTTAAAGATTGTTACCAAAACCTTGAAGCGCACCCGGAAGGCCACAGGTAGCCTTCACAGCGTTAGTGATGGGACTGAATATTTCAGGTTCCAGTATTGCTGCTTTCTAAGCCAGGGTAACAGGAACGGGTGGAAAAAAAGATAATTAGAGTGCCAGCTACCCTGAGCATATAGATATTGATTGCTCCTTTAAGAGGTGAGGAAAACAAATATGTTTCTTCTACTAAGACTTGGCAAAATTCAGTCCAAGCTAAGTTCGCTGTTCTAATCTCAAGTTCGTTCCATATTTTTTCCCCATGTCACTGCAATATAAATAGAAATAAATAGAACAAATAAAATAATACATAGAAATAAATAGATATAAATAAATAAATAGATAAATAAATAAATAGATAAATAGATAAATAAATAAATATAAATAAATAAATAGATATAAATAGAAATAACTAGAACAAGAAGCAATGGGTGGAAACTAATCAAGGGGAGAAGCAAGTAAGAACTAAGGAGAAATTTCCTGACAGTTAGAACAATTAATCAGTGGAACAACTTGCCTCTAGAAGTTGTGAATGCTCCAACACTGGAAATTTTTAAGAAAATGTTGGATAACCATTTGTCTGAAATGGTGTAGGGTTTCCTGCCTGGGCAGGGGCTTGGACTAAAAGACCTCCAAGGTAGCTAGCTAATTGGCTGGATAGATAGATGATAGATAGATAGATAGATAGATAGATAGATAGATAGATAGATAGATAGATAGATAGATAGATAGATAGATAGATAGATGGATGGAGATAGCTAGCTAGCTATCCAGATAGCTAGCTAGCTAGCTAGCTAGCTAGCTAGATAGATAGATAGATAGGCAGGCAGGCAGGCAGACAGACAGACACAGACAGACAGATGATAGATACCATAGATGGATAGATAAAGAGACAGAGAGATAAGAGAGAGAGATGGATGGATGGTGTTCTGTTTCCCTTCCCCCAATACTCCCAGCAAAGAGTCAGTCAGAGGCCTCTTTTCTGATTTATTTACATATATATAAATGTCCTGGCTACGTCTACCCACGGGCCTGCCAAGTTTCTGGAGATAACAAGGAAATTACAGATAAGGCCAGAATTACTCACGAATATATTCTTCCCTCTGTTGATACAGATTGCCCGCGCAAATTCATTACTTTGTCCAAGACAAAAAACCAGGAAGTCCCGCCTCCTATTTATAGTCTCTGCAGATGTCACTGCATGACAATTGACAGCTTTGTCCCAACTCTTCGCTGCTGCACGATCACGTCTTATAATCTTGCATCACTCCAAAACTGTTCTTGGGGCGTTGCCAAATCAGAAGGAGGCTCCATGGAATCAGGCTTTGCCGGCCCCTCCTCCTCCCTTTGAGTGGGTGCCAGGGAGGGAAAGGGCTCACGAGAAGCAGGGCTGGCCAGGTCTTCTCCCTCACTTTCTGAATCATCCGAGTCCAGGAGTCCGGGTCCAGGAACTTGGGTCACAACAGATGGATGGATGGATGGATGGATGGATGGATGGATGGATGGATGGAGATAGCTAGCTAGCTAGTTGGCTGGATAGATAGATAGATAGATAGATAGATAGATAGATAGATAGATAGATAGATAGATAGATAGATAGATAGATAGATAGATACCGTAGATAGATAGACAGACAGATTTTAATTGTCAATGCAGTCCTTGACACAACATCCTACTACCACAATTAAAGAGAAAAGGAGGGTCAGGAGGAGGATATGTACACAAACACACACACACACACAAACACACACACACACACACACACACACACACACACACACACACACACACAAGATAATGCACTCCTGGATTAAATGCTGAATCCCCATCGAGCATCTGCAAAATTTCTTGGCCTCCTTTGCGATAAAGCCGGGCCCATTATTCTCGGGAAATCAATTCCATGGTATGAAGTTTTTTGACATTTGGAAAGATAAAGTGATATTTTGCAATGCTCAAGGCACTCTTTAAAAGAATCACAGCTTGCACAGATTAAGACAAGAGCAATAAAGAGCGATTCTTCCTAGGTGCCCCAGCTTCTTCTTGTTTTTGAAGCAACACATTCCATAAAAATGGATTTTTAAATGGGGTTGAGGGAAGGGATACAAATAAAAAAAGTAGGAATTTCCGGGGAGCAAAAAGTATCTCCAGGATTAGAATAAGATATTTATCAATTATAATAACTGCAATGAATTGCTTAACAACCATGCCAAAAGCAAGGCTGCCAAATCAGGCGCCACTAACTTAACAGCTGCCTTTCTTAGCCAGAGAAACTCTGTGGTCGTAAGTCGAGGACTCCCTGTGCGTCACCAAACATGCCACACAACAAGGCAAGATGAGGGCAAGAAGAACCAACTGCACAAGGCCTGCTCCAATTTCAGACTTTCAGAAAATATTCACTATCGCAAATCCCGAAACAATAAAATGAATGAAGTCCCCACTCTCCCTCCCTCCTCCTCCCTCCTCCCTCCTCCTCCTCCTCCTCCCTCTCCCTCCCTCTCCCTCCTCCTCCTCTCTCTCTCTCCCTCCTCCCTTTTCTCCTCCTCCTCTCTCTCCTCTCTCCCTCCTCCTTCCCACCCTCTCCCTCCTCCTCCTCTCTCCCTCCCTCCCTCTCTCCCTTCCTTCCTCCCATCCTCCCTCCCTCCCTCCCTCTCTCTCTCTCTCTCTGTTTATGGAACAACACAGACAAAGGCCTTTGGCCGTTAAAAAAAAAGGAGAGTGCAAAACTTCAAAGAGGCGCTTTTGTTCGCAGGAAGCTTTGATCAAATCACTGGGTGGAAACCAGCTTTGTGAATTGCATCAGTGTGTGTGTGTGTGTGTGTGTGTGTGTGTGTGTGTGTGTGTGTGTGTTGTGTGTGTATAACTTAGGCAACCTTTGCAAGGTGCTTTGCGACTTCAGTCGTGGCCAAAGAATCGCGATGGTGCAGTGGTAAGAATTGCAGCATTGCAGGCAAACTCTGCCCGCTGCCAGCAGTTCGATTCTCCCCGGCTCAAGGTTGACTCAGCCTTCCATCCTTCCGAGGTCGGTAAAAGGTGAACCTGGATTGTTGTTGGGGGCAATAGGCCAATTCTTGTCAATTTGCTTAGAGAGGGCTGTAAAGCACCGCAAAAACGGTATATAACTCCGAGTGCTACTGCTATTGCTGCTGTTTCAGGGATCCTCACAAGACAGGTAGTCCTCCAACTTAAAACAGTCCATCGTTCGAAGTTACAATGGCCCTGAAAAAAGTCACTCACTAAGACCGTTTTTCAGAGTTACGACCAATCACAGCATCCCCAAGGCCCTGTGATCAAAATTCAGCCGCTTGGCCACTGGTTCATATTTATTTATTTATTTATTTTAGGACAATTTTTTTTTTTCCATAATAATTCCCACAATTTGACCAGTGTACAATACAATCACTTATCCAACAATCGATCCTATACTCAAATTATGCTCCATCAGGGCTGCTCGACCGCCACTCCCTCCCTTAATCCTTTCTACCCTTCTCATCCTTCTTCGACTTTCCCCACCATCCTTCTTCTCCTCCTACTTCCCTCCTCTTTCCCACTTCTCACTACCATCCTTTCTAACCTCTATCTTCTCCTCCTTCTTCTCCTCCTATCCTTTCTTCTCCTCCTTCTTTCTACCTACCTACCTGCCTACCTACTTTCTTCCTTCTTTACTCCTCTTTCTTACCCTTTCCCTTCACATTACACCATTCAACAAATTCTATATTTCTGTACAATGGCAATCAATCAACTTATTTATTTATTTATTTATTTATTATTTATTTATTATTTAAACTTATATACCGCCCTATCTCCCAAAGGACTCAGGGCGGTTTACAGGCATATAAAAAACATCAATATACAAATTAAAATAATCATTAAAAGACTTATTCTAATGCCAATAGTTAATAATACCAATTGTTAAAAATAGAAATATAAATATTAAAATCGATTTAAAACCCCTCTAAATTTAAAAAATCTAAGCCAGTCCTGCGCAGATGAATAAATGAGTCTTGAGCTCGCGACGGAAGGTCCAAGATCTGGAAGTTGACGGAGTCCTGGGGAGTTCGTTCCAGAGGGTGGGAGCCCCACAGAGAAGGCCCTTCCCTGCCGCCAGACGACACTGCCTAGCTGACGGCACCCTGAGGAGTCCCTCCTGTGAGAGCGCACGGGTCGGTGAGAGGTATCTGGTCGCAGTAGGCGTCCCAGAGATAACCCGCCCTATGCCATGGAGCGCTTTAAAGGTGGTCACCAAAACCTTGAAGCGCACCCGAAGGCCACAGGTAGCCAGTGCAGCCTGCGCAGGATGGGTGTTATGCGGGAGCCACGGGGCTCCATCTATCACCCGCAGCCGCATTCTGACTAACTGCAGCCTCCGGATGCCCTTCAAGGAAGCCCCATGTAGAGAGCGCAGTAATCCAGGCGAGACGTCACGAGCGTGAGTGACCGTGCATAGGGCCTCCCGTCCAGAAAGGCGCAACTGGCGCACCAGGCGAACCTGGTAGAACGCTCTCCTGGAGACGGCCGTCAAATGATCTTCTAGAGACAGCCGCTCATCCAGGAGGACGCTTGTTGCGCACCCTCTCCATCGGGGCCAATGACTCGCCACCGATGGTCAGCCGCGATTTAGCTGACTGTACCGGGATGCCGGCATCCACAGCCACTCTGTCTTGGAGGGATTGAGCTTGAGCCTGTTTCTCCCCATCCAGACCAGACGGCCTCCAGACACCGGACAGCACTGATGGGGTGGTCCGTGTGAAAAGTACAGCTGGGTGTCATCCGCATACAGCTGGTACCTCACACCGAACCCACTGATGATCTCACCCAGCGTTTCATGTAGATGTTGAACAGAAGGCGAGAGATCGACCCGCGGCACCCCACAAGTGAGGCGCCCGGGCCGACCTCTGCCCCTGTCAACATCGATCATGCATCGTCGAGAGATAGGAGGAGAACCACCGCAAACGGTGCCTCCCACTCCCAATCCTCCAACCGCGCAGCAGGATACCATGGTCGATGGTATCAAAAGCCGCTGAGAGGTCTAATAGGACCAGGGCAGAGGAACAACCCCTATCCCTGGCCCTCCAGAGATCATCCACCAACGCAAAGCCGCCTTTGTAACCGGCCGGAAACCGGACTGGAACGGGTCTAGATAGACAGTTTCATCCAGGTGCAAGGAAACTGATATGCCACCATATTTCTACAACCTTCGCCGCTGGAAGGTTGAGACCGGACGATAATTACCTAAAACAGCCGGGTCCAGGGAAGGCTTCTTGAGGAGGGCCTCACCACCGCCTCTTTCAAGGCGGCCGGAAAGACACCTCCACCAAGGAAGCGCCAGAATCGCCTGAGCCAGCCTCGTGTCACCTCCTGAGTGGCCAGCACCAACCAGGAGGGGCACGGGTCCAGTAAACACGCAGGCATTCAGCCTCCCCAACAACCTGTCCATGTCCTCGGAGCGACAGGGTCAAACTCATCCCATAAAATGTCACCAAGACCACCTCAGCTGTCTCACCAGATCACCGCAATCTTGGTCCAAACCATCCCGGTTGAACGATTTTATCGATAGATAACCGTTAAACTCTCAGCACGCCCCTGCAACGGGTCATCCCGCCCCCCTGGTGTAGGAGGGAGCGGGTCACCCAAACAGGGCGGCTGGGCGGTTATCTGCCGATGCAATGAGGGAGGAGGCGAGCTACGCCGCTTCCTCAATGCCACTAGGTAAGTCCTAGTATAGGACTTCACTAGTGTCCGATCAGCTTCTGAACGGCTGGACCTCCAGGAACTCTAGGCGCCTTCTCCGCGCTTCATCCTCTCAGCTCCTCGGAGAACCAAGGAGCCGGTTGGGACCCGCGCCGGGTCAGAGGTCGCAAAGGCACGACACTCAGTCCGCCGCCGCCCGCTCCCAGGCCGCAACAAGTTCCTCAGCCGAGCCGTGAGCCAGACCCTCAGGAAATGGCCCAAGCCCGTCCGAACCCTCCGGTCCATCAGGCGCCTGGGACGGAACCAACGATCGGCTCCTCCCGCGTGGTGAATGGCGGTCAGAAAGTCCAGACGGCGAGAGAGTGATCTGACCATGACAAAGGTTCAGTGACTATTCCCTTTAAGTCCAGATCTCTCAACCACTGACCAGAGACAAAAATCAGATCCAGAGTGCCACCCCCAATGTGAGTAGGGCCATCAACTACTTGGGTCAGGTCCAAGGCCGTCATGGAGGCCATGAACTCCCGGGCTGCTGGCGATGACGGGCCGGACGATGGCAAGTTAAAGTCCCCCATGACTAAAAGTCTGGGGGTCTCAACTGCCACCCCGGCCAGCACCTCCAGGAGCTCGGGCAGGGCAGCTGTCACGCAGCAAGGAGCCAGGTACGTGATCAGCAAACCCATCTGGCACCTATGACCCCATCTCACAAAGAGGGATTCGCACCCGGCAATCTGAGGTACAGTGGTCTCCCTCGGCTCTAGACTCTCTAATCACAACCGCCACCCTTTCCCCTACCCTGAGCCTCGGCTGATGGAATGCCCGGAAACCCGGCGGGCACATCTCCACAAGGGGCACACCCCCTTCCGTGCCCAGCCAGGTTTCCGTAACGCCTATAAGGTCCGCAGCGCCCCCCTGGATAAGGTCATATATTAGGGGGGCCTTATTAACTACGGACCGTGCGTTGCATAACATCAGCCGCAGGCCCAGGCTCTGGGGGTCTTGACCATCCGGGGAACGGGAAAAGGACGAGGGATCGGGCGCGATCAAAACATCGGGCCCCCAGAACGATATGATCCCCTTCCGCCATATCTGCCCCTCCCACTTACCGTGAAAATCGGGCCACCTCACCAACAGGAACGCAATCTCCCCTAACCTCCGAACCTATTAAAAACCGCCACGAGCACGCGCAAGGACTGGCTCCTCCCGACGGGCTACCCCCAACCCGCCCCTAACCTCCCACCCTTAAAAAGCCCTATCTAAAACCCCAAAGGTTTTTTTTCGCATGCCACCTCTGTGGGTCCCAGGACCGTCATTGAGGCCGGCCCTTGATAATGCGGCGGGCCATTCCTGCGGAGGCGGGGCACTGCAGGCGCAAGAGTTCTAAGGCAGAATATCGCATAAATAAGTTAAAAGCATAAACAGGAGAGAGAAGACGACGTGAGGTAGCAAGGTAAAGTCTGGGGTGGCAGGATGTAATGCCAAGTCCAAGTGGATACCCATCTTCCAAAATGTCTTCAGATGGTGGCTGGCTTAAAGCTGGTACAAGCTGGTATAGGTCGCAGATGCAATCTGATAGTAAAAAGTTATTGTAACTCTGCGGAAAGCTCAGTCCTAAAATCCATCCTAATAGAGGTGGTATTCATCTCCTGCTCGGGCGCCACCGAGATTTCAAAGTAGATGTTTCTCAAAAGATGTTGCAGAGTAGGGCCCCAATACACCATTCGGTCTCCAGTCACCTTCCCGGACAGTCCCAAAATGGCCATAACCCCTAACTCCAGCCGCCATATAAAGTGCAAGATGACAAATGCAGCTGACCCATGCAGATGGTAATGCAACTCCTAGTCCGAGAAGAGGCAGGAGGCCTGACCAGGCCGAGCTAGGCTGGCCAGGACCTCCGGTGGGGGCCAAGAGGGATCTTTCACAGCCCTTCACCCTAGACCCTCCACCAAGTCCAGAGGGGTCAGGGAAGTCAAGAAGAGCTGGAGAGCGACCTTCTGACCAGCAAAGACAATAGAGGAGCCAGATTCACTGCACAACTGTACTATTCATTTAAGAACTGCAGTGACTCACTTAACAACCGTGGTAAGAACGGTCGTGAAATCCACTGGAGAAATGTCTCACTGAGCAATACGAACTTTGGGCTCAATTGTGATCGTTAAATTGAGGATTACCTCTGTGTGTGTGTGTGTTTGTCCGTGTGTGTGGCAAGACATATACACACACACCTCCCAATTCTGAAGGTATCCAGATTCATTTAACAACCAGGTTAGTCACTTATCAACTTCCTTAACAACCGCGGCAAGAACGGTCGTGAAATCCACTGGAGAAATGTCTCACTGAGCAATACGAACTTTGGGCTCAATTGTGATCGTTAAATTGAGGATTACCTCTGTGTGTGTGTGTGTTTGTCCGTGTGTGTGGCAAGACATATACACACACACCTCCCAATTCTGAAGGTATCCAGATTCACTGAACAACTGTACTATTCATTTAAGAACTGCAGCCACTCACTTAACAACCGCGGTAAGAACGGTCGTGAAATCCACTGGAGAAATGTCTCACTGAGCAATACGAACTTTGGGCTCAATTGTGATCGTTAAATTGAGGATTACCTCTGTGTGTGTGTGTGTTTGTCCGTGTGTGTGGCAAGACATATACACACACACCTCCCAATTCTGAAGGTATCCAGATTCACTGCACAACTGTACTATTCATTTAAGAACTGCAGTGACTCACTTAACAACCGTGGTAAGAACGGTCGTGAAATCCACTGGAGAAATGTCTCACTGAGCAATACGAACTTTGGGCTCAATTGTGATCGTTAAATTGAGGATTACCTCTGTGTGTGTGTGTGTTTGTCCGTGTGTGTGGCAAGACATATACACACACACCTCCCAATTCTGAAGGTATCCAGATTCATTTAACAACCAGGTTAGTCACTTATCAACTTCCTTAACAACCGCGGCAAGAAAGACTGTAAAATGGGGCAAAACGTCCATTAACAAATGTCGCACTCTGCAACAGAAATTTCAGGCACAATTGGGATCGTAAACCGAAGACTGCTTGCACACTGACAGGCAGCTAGACTTTGGAGATATGTTTCTCGGGTGGGGGAGAAGCTTGGCGGTGTGTCCACCTGTCCACCTGTCAGGGCTCTTTGGGGGGGGGGATGACAGTACGAAGGCTATCCATTGGTCTCATTCTCCATGTCCTTCATATTAGCTCAGCTTTGCTCCGTCTTGTCCTCTTACATCCCGCACGGCCGACTGGAAGCGCAGCTCACCAATCTAGAACCAACCTAGAACTGAGAAGAAATTTCCTGACAGTGAGAACAATTAACCTATCAATCCTGAAGCTGACCTGACCGAAGCCATCTTGGAGCTTCAGTGTTGCCATACTAGAGCTGAGACATGGGGGGGGGGGGATTAGAGATAGCTGAGGTTCTGTAGCCAAAACAAAATACTTTCTCTTGGGAACCAAGGTCATTCTCACACCTGGCCTGAGGAAGGAGGAGTGAGGTCACCAGGCAATCAGACAGTGCCTTGATTGGACCATGTGACTGATTGTTTGGGGTTGAAGGGTTAGGGTTAGGAATAGGAATAGGAATAGGAATAGGAATAGGAATAGGAATAGGAATAGAATTAGAATTACAGAGTTAGAAGGGAGGTCTTCTAGTCCAGAATAGGATAGGATACGGATAGGGTTAGGGTTAGGGTTAGGGATAGGAATAGGAATAGGAATAGAATTAGAATTACAGAGTTAGAAGGGAGGTCTTCTAGTCCAGAATAGGATAGGATACGGATAGGGTTAGGGTTAGGAATAGGAATAGAATTAGAATTACAGAGTTAGAAGGGAGGTCTTCTAGTCCAGAATAGGATAGGATACGGATAGGGTTAGGGTTAGGGTTAGGGATAGGAATAGGAATAGGAATAGGAATAGGAATAGAATTAGAATTACAGAGTTAGAAGGGAGGTCTTCTAGTCCAGAATAGGATAGGATACGGATAGGGTTAGGGTTAGGGTTAGGAATAGAATTAGAATTACAGAGTTAGAAGGAGGTCTTCTAGTCCAGAATAGGATAGGATAGGATAGGAATAGGAATAGGAATAGGAATAGAATTAGAATTACAGAGTTAGAAGGAGGTCTTCTAGTCCAGAATAGGATAGGAATAGGAATAGAATTAGAATTACAGAGTTAGAAGGGAGGTCTTCTAGTCCAGAATAGGATAGGATACGGATAGGGTTAGGGTTAGGGTTAGGGTTAGGGTTAGGGTTAGGAATAGGAATAGGAATAGGAATAGGAATAGGAATAGGAATAGAATTAGAATTACAGAGTTAGAAGGGAGGTCTTCTAGTCCAGAATAGGATAGGATACGGATAGGGTTAGGGTTAGGAATAGGAATAGAATTAGAATTACAGAGTTAGAAGGGAGGTCTTCTAGTCCAGAATAGGATAGGATACGGATAGGGTTAGGGTTAGGGTTAGGGTTAGGGTTAGGGTTAGGGTTAGGAATAGGAATAGGAATAGGAATAGAATTAGAATTACAGAGTTGAAGGAGGTAGATTGCAATTAAAATCATTACAGGTATTAAATGAAGAAGGAGGAATTATACTTGGTTTCAATATGGGCAAATAAGTGCTAGATGGAAAGAAGATCAAAAATTGGTATAATGCAAAGGAGGAAAATTTAATAAAGCAAATTAGAAATCAGACCCAGGAGCATATAAAGAGATTGTATAATGTGTTGCTTGAAATAGATTCGGAAAAGGATTTGGTAAAGGATTGTATGATAAAATGGGCACAGAATATTCAGGAACCAATAATGTTGGAAACATGGGAGAAAATTTGGGTTAGAAATGTTAAGTTTACACAAGCACAGAATTTAAGGGAAAATTTTTATAAGATGTTTTATAGATGGCACTTAGATCCCAAAAAATTATCATGTATGTATCCTAATATCCAAGCGAAATGTTGGAGGTGTGATTGTGATGATGCTACATATTTTCATATTTGGTGGACTTGCAAGAAAATTAAGGTCTTTTGGATAAGAATTTGGTGGATTATTCAAAATGTACTGAAGAAGAAGATAAAGTTCCTGCCACAATTTTTCCTTTTGGGAATTATAACGGATTGTACAGGGATTGAGACTAAATTGATTCTGAATTTAATAACAGCAGCAAGACTGTTGATTGGACAATACTGGAAGAAAGAAGAGATACCTACAATAGAAGAATGGATATTGAAAGTTATTAATTTGGCTGAGATGGCTAAAATCTCAGCTTTTTAAAAAGACAATAGGCAGGAAAGATATTTAATTGAATGGAAAAATGGATTGATTATCTACAAAACAGATATCAGATTAAGAAATATCAGATTGCCTTTGAATAATTAGAAAGTTATTTTATGTAATGGGAGGGGTTGGGAGATGAAAAGCTTTGGATGTGGTTATTTGGATTGGAAGGAAAATTTTATTCTATGTTTGGTTTATGTATAACAATACCTTGTGATTGACCGGGAAGCCGGGAGGAGGGGAAGGGGTTTTGGGAGGAGGGGAAAAAGGGGAAAATGTTTTGTTTTTAAAACTCTTTCAATTAAAAAAAAAAAAGAAACCATCCGCGAAGAATGTGTGGCCTTACTGGCTCCTCTTCCGCATTCCTGTGATCACACGCGCGCTGGTCAGTTGGCCATCACGCGCGCGGGAGCTGCGGAATCTGGAAGAGCGGTGTTCCGGCACACATGCACAGGCCGGTACCTGACTTTCCGGGTTGCCATTGCGCGCATGCATGATGGCGAGCTGTTCGTCAGGCATGCTTCCATGATGGTATCCAGGTGTTTGGGTTCCGGCTTGCGCATGCGCGATGGACCGCCGCTCTTCCGGGTATTGCCACTCCTGCGAGCACGCAGGCCAGTGGGGGCCACACATACTTTGCGGGATGGTTTTGCGTGCCACTTCTGGCACGCAGGCTGGCATGTGGGAACATCAAAAGTTCACCATCACAGTGCTAGGTAAATAGTGTGTGATCCTAGCAGGAATGAGGAGGGAAAACAACCGTTTCTGCCTCAGTCCTGTGCCGAAAAAAAAAAATCCAACTAAGACAGTGGTTCTCAACCTTTATAGTGCTGCGACCCCTTTAATACAATTCCCCACGATGTGGCAACCCCAACCATAAAATTATTTTCGTTTTGAATTTATCGCGCCTGAAAGCCATATTGGCTAGCGACCTGAACTGCTTGCGATTGCCTTGAGGATGGAGGCATTAAAGCGGAGACTCCTCCCCTATTAAGTTTATCGCGCCTGAAGCCAGATTAAGCTAGCGATTGGGAGTGATTGCAGCTGGCTTGAAAGGGAGACATCAGATTTCTCTCTTTTTTAATTCATTGCGCCTGAAGCCGAATTCGGCTAGTGATTTGAAGAACCTGCAGCTGGCTTGTGGAGTCAACCACTGGAGCGCGATTCTTCGACTCGAAAGTATACTTCCCATATTTCCAATGGTCTTAGGCAACCCCTGGCAAATCCTCATTCGAGCCCCAACAGGGTCGCAACCCACAGGTTGAGGACCGCTGAACTAAGATCACTTAGGAAACACAAAGGATCAAGTTTCATGTTAGCAAAACATCAGGAACATTTCTTTCTTTTTAAAAAAGACAGCTTTTTTCTCCCTTTTTTCCTTAAAAAATGGGCCTGTAATTTGGAAAGCAACCTCTACACTGATCGTGTTTTTTAAAAATAATAAAGAAATTGCCCCCAGTTCTGGGAAACAGATTATAACAGTTCTGGGTCACCAAAAATTCAACGGAGAACAGGAAATTTAAACAATGCCACTAGGGGTCACATGACCAAACTTCAGGTGTTTAGCAACCAAGGCTCATTTTTTTAAAAAATTTGCATTTATATCCCGCCCTTCTCCGAAGACTCAGGGCGGCTTACACTATGTTAGCAATAGTCTTCATCCTATTTGTATATTTATATACAAAGTCAACTTATTGCCCCCAACAATCTGGATCCTCATTTTACCTACCTTATAAAGGATGGAAGGCTGAGTCAACCTTGGGCCTGGTGGGACTAGAACCTGCAGTAATTGCAGGCAGCTGCTGTTAATAACAGACTGCATTAGCAGTCTGAGCCACAGAGGCCCCTGACTGCAAATTTTTGACTGTTTGCAGTGTCCTGTGGTCATGACTTACAATGTTTTTGCTCCAAACTAACATTTACTATTAAGGTAGGTACGTTGTTCAGCACAAACGGATCCATAGTGCACCATTGGTTCACTTTACAACTGTGTTCAGTTAATGACCAATGCATTCGCTTAGCAACCGTGGCTTTCACTGAACCAGTAGTTCAGAAGTTGTGGGTGCTCCATCACCCACAACTTTGACTGGGATGATATAAAGTCACCTACCTTGAGCAGGAGGGTTGGACTAGAACAGGGGTCTCCAATCTTGGTCCCTTTGTGGACCAAGCAAAGCTGGCTGAGGAACTCTGGGAGTTGAAGTCCACAAGTCTTAAAGGGACCAAGGTTGGAGACCCCTGGACTAGAAGACCTCCAAAGTCCCTTCCAAGCGTATTATTCTATGTTTTATAGTGTTAGGAAGATGGCAAATGCTGATATTTACTTTGAAGCTACCAGCAAAAGTCACAGGGATATTTTCTCTTCAGCCACAAAGCCAGAGCGTGGCCCTGGGTTGTTGTTGTTTTTTTCATTTCTAGGCTTTTCTCGTTCCAGCACAAAAACAAGGATTATGATTAAATTAGCCTTGACATTTACTTGCTCAGAACTCCCAGACTGAATTGGCATAATATGTTAGACCAGGCTAGAATGAGGTTGGTGAGTTTACAGTCCAGTACGATCAGGGAAACTGAATTTTTATCCTAGGGTGTTTATGTGAATTGGGCCATGTTAACTCATAATTTAGATTATTTGTTTGGATATTGAATCTTACGTGAACACAGCAAGTTTACGATTTTGTTCAGCTGGCTCTGACTTCTTGCGTGCTGTGTAAGCCCAGCCTTTGAACCAGCTTGAGTAATAATATTTTTATATGATTTGCATTTATATCTATGTGTGGTAAATGACCTGTTTTTCTAGCTGAAGTGTTGTGAGGGATATCTAGCTAAAAGAGAAAAAATCCACAATATCTTCTCAATGTGCCTAAACATGGGGGATAAAATTCTCACAAGTCTATTTAATGATTGAATTAACCTGCATAATTATATTATTCAACCCTGTGGATCTGCATAATATAACAAATCATAAACAAGGAAGGAAGGAAGGAAAGAAGGAACGGGAAGTGGAAGGGAAGTGTTGTTGTCGTGACCCACTCCTCCGCTGACGACCGGGTCGGGGAAGTCCGTATCAAGCGTGCCTCTGCAGCTCTGCCAAAGTCCTATCAGAGTTTTCAAGGCAGGCAGGAGACTTCAGCAATCCAAGTTCGACTTTGCCTGACTCAGAGAATGCCAGAAAGCAGATCCTTTATATAGGCAATGGGGTGTGGCTCCATGACTCAGCACTTATCCAGGCCTGCCCCTCCTTTCCTTTTGCTGACGTCGCCTCTCAATTCTCCGGAAGCGAGGATCTCTCCAGCCTCCAGCTGTTGGTAATCTGAGCTCATGACTGGCTTCACATTCTTCAGGCTCACATGCTGTGGGGGAGGGGTTTAGTTGCTCCGTTTGCCTGGGCATGGTGCCAGGACTGGGGGCTGAAGGCACGTCAGGCCCTTCGTCTTGCTCAGCCTGTCCGGGCATGGTGCCAGGGCTGGGGCCTGGAGGCATGCCAGGACATTCTTCCGAACTATCAGCGTCCGGCAGGAGATAAGAGGGGCCCGGCTGCGGCAGGGGGAGCGGGAGCGGGCGAGACACAACAGTTGTGGTCCGCCAGCAACCTGCGGACCTGGCAGAGGAGTCGGATAATGAGGAGGCTGGGAAGGACGATGGGCCAGTTTTATCTTGGCTGTAAACCGCCCTGAGTCTTCGGAGAAGGGCGGTATAGAAATGTGATAAATAAAATAAATAAATAAAATAAATAAACTGTAGTAGAGGCATCACTACCATGAAAATATGATACAAAATTCTTGATATTGACATTTTTGAAATTGATATTGAATTCTTGATATCAACAAACACCAGATCAGTGGAGGGAAGGCACGGGGGTGGGGGAGAGAAGGAGATTTGATGTCAAGAGCAGCCAAGCCCTTTGAAATCATCCTTATTATTGCCTTTATTCTATATTATTTATTCTATATTATTCTTTACGTAAAGGTAAAGGTTCCTCTCGCACATACGTGCTAGTCATTCCTGACTCTAGGAGGCGGTGCTCATCTCCATTTCAAAGCCAAAGAGCCAGCGCTGTCCAAAGACTCTCCATGGTCATGTGACCGGCATGACCCAACGCCAAAGGCGCACGGAACACTGTTACCTTCCCAACAAAGGTGGTCCCTATTTTTTCTACTTGCATTTTTTATGTGCTTTCGAAACTGCTAGGTTGGCAGAAGCTAGGACAAGTAACGGGAGCTCACCCCGTTACATGGCAGCACTTAGGGATTCGAACTGCCGAGCTGCCAACCTTTCGATCGACAAGCTCAACGTCCTAGCCCCTGAGCCACCGTGTCCCTTATATATATTATTATTATATATATTATTCTTTATATATTCTTTATTTTATATTAAATAAACATGACAAGGACAGGATGGGGAAGCAATCGGTCCCAGCATTTTAAAATTCTGGAAGATAATTGCAGATCTGTCTGGGGAATGCTGGGAGTTGAAGTCCACAGGTCTCCAAATTGCCATGGATGGATGTTCTGTCTCCTTCCCCACTTCAGACCCACGAGCTGGCCTTCAGCTAGTGGATTCACAGCTCTTATCAGTCCTGGCAGAGAAATCGCAGCTGCCTGCCAAAGTTCAAACAAATGACTCAAGTAGCAAGACTTGCAGCTCTTTTTGAAATGGATCAGCTAAACTTTGCTTCCCGTGGAGTGAGAGCAGTCACAAAGCTCCTTATATATCCTGTGGGGTGGGGCAGGAGCCCTTCCTTTTGATGACGCCGCCTCTCTAATCTTCTGAAGTGCGGGTCAAGCCAAGCTTGATTATTATTATCAGCTGGGTCTGAAGGCGTAGCCTGGGGAAGGGAGGAATCAGGAGATGACGGCCTCATTACGTCCTCCGACTGGTCTGGTTCTGGCTCCTGGAGCCGAGCCAAAGGAATCGGTGCTCCCGAGGTAAGCCTTACCGGCCCTTCCCCCTCACTCTCGGAGTCACTTTCGGGCATGGGGCCAGGTTCGGAGGCTGGAGTCAGAACTGATGGATCTAAAATACCTGCAGTTTTCTATTGCAGGCATTAATCCTGTTTAGAGTCTCTTTTCTGGTTTCTGTGATGGGCATGTGAACGCAAACAGTCCAAGCAGATGCCTGAAGTGTTCAACCATCTTCCAGTTGAAGACTACAATTTATCCTGATGAATATTTTTTTAAAAAAATTTTTTAACAAATATGGTGCGAGCTTAACAACTGCGGCAAACATGGTTCCCATGTCATGATAGTGCCTCAATCTCAAGGCCTAGACTTCTTCATCTCTTTTTTTTTATTTTATCTGTCCCAACAGTATATATAAGCATAAGCATGAAATAACTATACAATATATAAGTATATATAAGCATAAGTATGCAATAACTATATTAATTGGATACAATAGAGGGAAACAATAGGACAGGAACGGCAGGCACTCTTGTGCTCTTATGCACGCCCCTTACAGACCTGCTAGGAATGGGGTGAGGTCAATAGTAGACAGTTTTTGGTTAAAGCTTTGGGGATTTTGAGAAGAGACCACAGAGTCAGGTAATGTGTTCCAAGTATTAACAACTCTGTTACTGAAGTCATATTTTCTGCAATCTCATCCTCCTGTTTATGGGGTAGGGTTTCCTGCTTGGGCGGGGGGTTCGACTAGATGACCTACAAGGTCCCTTCCAACTCTGTTATTCTGTTCTGTTCTGTTCTTCACGCCACTCCATTCCATTCCATTCCATATTTTCCATCCTGTCCTATCCTACAGTAAGGGCCTCTGGTGGCTCAGACTGCTAAGACAGTCTGTTATTAACAGCAGCTGCTTGCAATTACTGCAGGTTCAAGTCCCACCAGGCCCAAGGTTGACTCAGCCTTCCATCCTTTATAAGGTAGGTAAAAATGAGGACCCAGATTGTTGGGGGCAATAAGTTGACTTTGTATATAATATACAAATGGATGAAGACTATTGCTTGACATAGTGTAAGCCGCCCTGAGTCTTCGGAGAAGGGTGGGATATAAATGCAAATAAAAATAAATAAATAAATAAAGGGTAGAAAAAAGTCATAAATCACTATTTTCAGTGTCGTCATGTTAAGGGGTTACTAAAGGAACTGTTTTAAATCAAGGACCACCTATAAAATGTTTATCAGTGTCTCTACAGTGCTTCAAGGGGGCAGGTACCAGAAATAAAATACAGATGATGATAATTCTCCTGCTTGAGTAGGGGGCTGGACTAGAAGACCTCTAAGGTCCTGTTCTGTACTGTACTACTACTGTACTCTACTGTACTCCTATTCTATTCTATTCTATTCTATTCTATTCTATTCTATTCTATTCTATTCTATTCTATTCTATTCTATTCTATTCTTCCCATTAACAGGACTGGGATCCAATAATTGTTTATTTCACAATAAACTTTCAGTACATCAACCTTACATAACCTACGAATTCAAGGCCCTCTTCACTTCTACAGTTAGCAAATTTCCCCACAAAGAGGTAGGAAGCAATTAGGATAAGTGCACAACCTTAATCATAAAACACCTTCTATTTAAGCATCTGGCTGTTGCTTCTCTTTCCATTCCTCCTACCCCTTTATATCTTACTATCTCCAAATATAATCTATAGGCACTCCTTCCCCTTTCAAGGACTTGCAGAATAAATAATCTTAAAAGGCCCCTTTTAAGAAAAGAGAGAGGACGAAAACTCTACTGTGTTTTGTCTTTACAAAGTGCCAAAGTTTTCTTGGCTGTCCTAAGCTTGCATGTAAGGAAAGAGAAAGGAGAGAGAGAGAAAAAAAAACACAGTTGCAGGAAAGGAAAATGGAAAAGACAGCCTCTGTAACTTTATTAAGAATCATCTGATTTGCAAAACAACGTCGTAATCCTAGAAACATTTTAATTGCATTTGTTATTTTTGAACGGAGAACTGTTCAAGCTGATGATATACGAGCTGTTATTCTGACACACGGCCAGTTGTCTGTACTACAATATTTTTTAAGACCCAAAGATTAGTATATTGGAAGAACATGGGGAAAAATATGACGCCCTCAAGGTCTAAGCTAACATCAAAATGTTTCATAACAAGACTCTAATGCCAAAAGTGAACTCGGCCAAACAAAGAAGAACGGGTCAACGGGTCAACCTGTTCTCCAAAGCACCTGAAGGCAGGACAGGATGCAGTGGATGGAAACTTATCAAGGAGAGAAGTAACTTAGAACTAAGGAGAACTTTTCTGACAGTCAGAACAATTAACCAGTGGAACAACTTGCCTCCAGAAATTGTGAATGCTCCATCACTGGAAGTTTTTAAGAAGAGATTAGACAAGCCACTTGTCTGAAATGGTATAGGGTTTCCTGCCTGAGCAGGGGGTTGGACTAGAAGACCTCCAAGGTCCCTTCTAACTTTTCTTATTCTATTATTCCATGCTATGCTATGCTATGCTATGCTAGGCTATGCTAGGCTAGGCTAGGCTAGGCTAGGCTACTCTATTCTACCCTACCCTACCCTACCCTACCCTACCCTACCCTACCCTACCCTACCCTACTCTATTCTATTCTATTCTATTCTATTCCCAAAGCTGATAAAAAGAACTTGAGTGAAAGTGAGAGAAATACAATGGTGAGTGTGTGTGTGTGAGAGAGAGACTGAACCCTATTTTTCACAAATAATGTCAGGGGATGGAGTGAATCAAGAACAAAGGGATCAAACCCCTGTTTACACCCACATTTCGTGCAGTAGCTTCATTCAAGGAGACGAGCCTTCTGCTGTTCCTGATTTATGTTAAAGAAGATAAACATCCACATTGCCATTAGAGCTCTGATGCCGCTGGAAGAAAAGCTTGCAGCCCTCCCCTCCCTCCCAAAAAAACCCCATTTATTCACTTCGGTCACTCAATGGCTGGCCAAAAGAATTAGGCACTTAGTGTTTCTCGGAGAAACCCGGTTGATTTAAAGCCAGCCGGTGCCCACGTTTGAAGCATACACATCTCCACTGGGACAACAGTGTGATTCTTGGCTCACATTTAACTATGACCTAACAGCGGCCTCCAAGCCATCATTGGCAGGAACATGAGCGCTCTTGCTTATAGACCCGGAACATGCATGCAACTTTAAAGGCTTCTAAAAAGACTTTGGAAGGGCGTGTGGGAACGGCCTTGGAAGACAGGGTGGAAGAGCCGCAGCTTAAACAGAATAACAGAGTTAGAAGGGATCGTGGAGGTCTTCTAGTCCAGGATAGGATAGGATAGGATAGGATAGGATAGGATAGGATAGGATAGGACAGGATAGGATAGGGTTAGGGTTGGGGTTAGGGTTAGGGTTAGAATAGGAATAGGAATAGAATAGAATAGAATAGAATAGGAATAGGAATTAAAATTGGAATAGGAATAGGGTTAGGTTAGGGTTAGGAATAGGAATAGGGTTAGGTTAGGAATAGGAACAGGAATAGAATAGGGTTAGGTTAGGAATAGAATTACAGAGTTAGAAGGAGGTCTAGTCCAGAATAGGATAGGATAGGATAAGAATAGATTAGGAATAGGGTTAGGTTAGGAATAGAATAGAATAGAATTACTCTACTCTACTCTACTCTACTCTATTCTATTCTATTCTATTCTATCTATTCTATTCTATTCTATTCTATTCTATTCTATTCTATTCTATTCTATACTATAGGAATAGGAATAGGAATTGGAATAGAATTAGAATTACAAGTTAGAACTTTCAGTACATCAACCTTACATAACCTACGATTGAATTCAAGGCCCTCTTCACTTCTACAGTTAGCAAATTTCCCCACAAAGAGGTAGGAAGCAATTAGGATAAGTGCACAACCTTAATCATAAATAGGAATAGAATTAGAATTACAAGGTTAGAAGGGACCTTGGAGGTCTTCTGTCCAGAGTAGGATTAGGATTAAGATTAGGATTAGGATTAGGAATAAGAATAATAGAAGGGACCTTGGAGGTCTTCTAGTCCAGAATAGGAATTGGAATAGGAATAGAATAGAATAGAATAGGAATAAGAATTAGAATTACAGAGTTAGAAGGACTGTGTTTTGTCTTTACAAAGTTAGAAGGAGGTCTTCTGTCCAGAGTAGGATTAGGAATAGGGTTAGGAATAGGAAAGGAGAGAGAGAAAAAACACAGTTGCAGGAAAGGAAAATGGAAAAGACAGCCTCTGTAACTTTATTAAGAATCATCTGATTTGCAAAACAACGTCGTAATCCTAGAAACATTTTAATTGCATTTGTTATTTTGAACGGAGAACTGTTCAAGCTGATGATATACGAGCTGTTATTCTGACACACGGCCAGTTGTCTGTACTACAATATTTTTAAGACCCAAAGATTAGTAGGAATAGGAATAGAATTACAGAGTTAGAAGGAGGTCTAGTCCAGAATAGGATAGGAACAGGAATAGAATAGGGTTAGGGTTAGGGTTAGGATAGGAATAGGAATAGGAATAAGAATAGAATAGAATTAGGTCAACCTGTTCTCCAAAGCACCTGAAGGCAGGACAGGATGCAGTGGATGGAAACTCATCAAGGAGAGAAGTAACTTAGAACTAAGGAGAACTTTTTAGGAATAGGAATAGAATAGGAATAGGAATAGAATTAGAATTACAGAGTTAGAAGGAGGTCTCTAGTCCAGAATAGGATAGGATAAGGATAGGATAGGATAGGACACGGATAGGGTTAGGATAGGAACAGGAATAGGAATAGGAATAGGAATAGAATTAGAATTACAGAGTTAGAAGGAGGTCTAGTCCAGAATAGGACAGGACAGGATAGGATAGGACACGGATAGGGTTAGGATAGGAATAGGAATAGGAATAGGAATAGAATAGAATTAGGTCAACCTGTTCTCCAAAGCACCTGAAGGCAGGACAGGATAGGATAGGATAGGATACGGATAGGGTTAGGATAGGAATAGAATTAGAATTAGAAGAATTAGAATTAGAATAAGAATAGGAATAGGAATAGAATAGGAATAGGAATAGAATTAGAATTACAGAGTTAGAAGGAGGTCTAGTCCAGAATAGGATAGGATAAGGATAGGATAGGATAGGACACGGATAGGGTTAGGATAGGAACAGGAATAGGAATAGGAATAGGAATAGAATTAGAATTACAGAGTTAGAAGGAGGTCTAGTCCAGAATAGGATGGGATACGGATAGGGTTAGGATAGGATAGGATAGGGTTAGGGTTAGAATAGGAACAGGAATAGAATAGGAATAGGAATAGAATTACTCTACTCTACTCTACTCTACTCTACTCTACTCTACTCTACTCTACTCTACTCTACTCTACTCTATTCTATTCTATTCTATTCTATTCTATTCCCAAAGCTGATAAAAGAATAGGAATAGAATAGAATAGAATTACAGAGTTAGAAGGAGGTTTTCTAGTCCAGGATAGGATAGGATCTGGATAGGGTTAGGGTTAGGAACAGGAATAGGAATAGGGTTAGGGATAGGATAGGAATAGGAATAAGAATAAGAATAGGAATAGAATAGAATTAGAATTACAGAGTTAGAAGGAGGTCTTCTAGTCCAGAATAGGATAGGACCTTCTGCTGTTCCTGATTTATGTTAAAGAAGATAAACATCCACATTGCCATTAGAGCTCTGATGGCAGGAATAGAATAGAATAGAATAGGAACCCTAAAAACCCCATTTATTCACTTCGGTCACTCAATGGCTGGCCAAAAGAATTAGGCACTTAGTGTTTCTCGGAGAAACCCGGTTGATTTAAAGCCAGCCGGTGCCCACGTTTGAAGCATACACATCTCCACTGGGACAACAGTGTGATTCTTGGCTCACATTTAACTATGAGTTAGAAGGAGGTCTAGTCCAGAATTGGCAGGAACATGAGCTCTTGCTTATAGACCCGGAACATGCATGCAACTTTAAAGGCTTCTAAAAGACTTTGAAAGGAATAGGAATAGAATTAGAATACAGAGTTAGAAGGAGGTCTCTAGTCCAGAATAACAGAGTTAGAAGGGATCGTGGAGGTCTTCTAGTCCAGGATAGGATAGGATAGGATAGGATAGGATAGGATAGGATAGGATAGGAATAGAATAGAATAGAATAGAATTAGAATTACAGAGTTAGAAGGGAGGTCTTCTAGTCCAGAATAGGACAGGACAGGACAGGGGTAGGGGTAGGGGTAGGGGTAGGGGTAGGGGTAGGAATAGGAATAGGAATAGGAATAGGAATAGGAATAGGAATAGAATTACAGAGTTAGAAGGAGGTCTCTAGTCCAGAATAGGACAGGATAGGATAGGTTAGGGTTAGGGTTAGGGTTAGGAATAGGAATAGGAATAGGAATAGGAATAGGAATAGGAATAGGAATAGAATTACAGAGTTAGAAGGGAGGTCTAGTCCAGAATAGGAATAGGAATAGAATAGGATAGGGTTAGGAATAGGGTTAGGGTTAGGAATAGAAATAGGAATTAAAATTGGAATAGAATTAGAATTACAGAGTTAGAAGGGAGGTCTTCTAGTCCAGAATAGGATAGGATAGGGATAGGGATAGGGATAGGGTTAGGGTTAGGGTTAGGGTTAGGAATAGGAATAGGAACAGCAATAGGAATAGGAATAGGAATAGGAATAGAATTAGAATTACAGAGTTAGAAGGAGGTCTAGTCCAGAATAGGATAGGATAGGATGGATAGGGTTAGTTAGGGTTAGGATAGGAATAGAATAGAATAGGAATAGGAATAGAATAGGAATAGGAATAGGAATTGGAATTGAATAGAATTAGAATTACAGAGTTAGAAGGAGGTCTTCTGTCCAGAGTAGGATTAGGATTAAGATTAGGATTAGGATTAGGATTAGGATTAGGAATAAGAATTAGAATTAGAATTAGAATTAGAATTAGAATTAGAATTAGAATTAGAATTACAGAGTTAGAAGGGAGGTCTTCTAGTCCAGAATAGGATAGGATAAGGATAGGGATAGGGATAGGGATAGGGTTAGGAATAGGAATAGGAATAGGAATAGGAATAGGAATAGGGTTAGGAATAGGAATAGGAATAGGAATAGGAATAGGAATAGGAATAGAATTAGAATTACAGAGTTAGAAGGGAGGTCTAGTCCAGAATAGGATAGGATACGGATAGGGTTAGGGTTAGGGTTAGGGTTAGGGTTAGGAATAGGAATAGGAATAGGAATAGGAATAGGAATAGGAATAGGAATAGGAATAGGAATAGAATTAGAATTACAGAGTTAGAAGGGAGGTCTTCTAGTCCAGAATAGGATAGGATACGGATAGGGTTAGGGTTAGGGTTAGGGTTAGGGTTAGGGTTAGGAATAGGAATAGGAATAGGAATAGGAATAGGAATAGGAATAGGAATTGGAATTGGAATAGAATTAGAATTACAGAGTTAGAAGGGAGGTCTAGTCCAGAATAGGATAGGATACGGATAGGGTTAGGGTTAGGGTTAGGGTTAGGAATAGGAATAGGAATAGGAATAGGAATAGGAATAGGAATAGAATTAGAATTACAGAGTTAGAAGGGAGGTCTTCTAGTCCAGAATAGGATAGGATACGGATAGGGTTAGGGTTAGGGTTAGGGATAGGAATAGGAATAGGAATAGGAATAGAATTAGAATTAGAATTAGAATTACAAGGTTAGAAGGGACCTTGGAGGTCTTCTAGTCCAGAATAGGATAGGATAGGATAAGAATAGATTAGGAATAAGAATAGGAATGGGAATAGGAATAGGAATAGAATAAGAATAAGAATAATAGAAGGGACCTTGGAGGTCTTCTGTCCAGAGTAGGATTAGGATTAGGAATTAGAATTAGAATTACAGAGTTAGAAGGGAGGTTTTCTAGTCCAGAATAGGATAGGATAGGGATGGGGATGGGGATAGAGATAGGGATAGGTATAGGGATGGGGATGGGGATGGGGATAGGGTTAGGTTAGGAATAGGAAGAGGAAGAGGAAGAGGAAGTGGAAGAGGAAGAGGAAGAGGAAGAAGAAGAGGAAGAGGATTAGAATTAGAATTAGAATTACAGAGTTAGAAGGGACCTTGGAGGTCTTCTAGTCCAGAATAGGATAGGAATAGATTAGGATTAGGAATAGAATTAGAAGAATTAGAATAAGAATAACAGAAGGGACTTGGAGGTCTTCTAGCCCAGAGTAGGATTAGGATTAGGAATAGGAATTCAAACTAGAATTAGAATTAGAACAACAGAAGGACCTTGAAGGGTTAGGGTTAGGGTTAGGACAAAAATACAAAATCCAGGCCGAACCTCCATCTGACTATGCAATGAACCATAACAATCTGAATAGCGGACATGGCAATCCCGTTGCAATTCTAAAACATTTGGAGCACCTCTTCAACACCCATCCGCATTGACACATTTTAATCATCCGTCAATTGCAAAAGGCAGCTTTGCTTGGAACAGCTTACATCCCGCCGATGGTGTCTGTTAACACCATCAAATATCCACATCTGCCTATCCCCAGTCCTTGGGAAGAACTCGAGAGGAGGGCGAAAGTGCCAAATCCTGTCTTGAACATCTGGCCAGCTGTGCAACCAACCACAATAATACTTTTAAAAAGGAACGTGGGATGGAGTTGTCCTCTCAAAATTAAAACGCTATTCCCTTTGCACTTAAGATGTTCTAGTCTCCTTCTGAATACGTACAAGGTTTTGTGATGCTTCTGAAGGAAGGGATATTAGACCCAGAAAAGATTTTTTTTAAAAAAATGACCCATCCCTTCTATTTATTTACATAACAAAATAGCAGCTTGGCCCTGTGAAGAGGTTTCTATGTTTCTGATCTGCGTAGCAACCAAAAATAAATGCTAGATATATTGTTCAGGGACACACAAAATCCATTTTTTTCCAGTCCCACACACTGACCTTGAATCGCCTGGAGACATTTAAATCTCTTGGCCACTCTAATGCATCTTCCATGTGCATTTTCCATTTAAATCCTCGGAAAATAGACATGCCCTGCCCAATTCTCCTGCATCACCGTTCCTGTAAGGCTGCAATGGAGAATCTTTCAGGCTTGACATTTGAAAAGTTGGGGAAAATGCCTAACTTGACTCTGCTGGCCTGCCTACCTGCCTCTCTCTCTCTCTCTCTCTCTCTCTCTCTCTGTTTTGATATTGATATATTGACCATCAATTGTGTTGTACCTTGATGAACGTATCTTTTCTTTTATGTACACTGAGAGCATATGCACCAAGACAAATTCCTTGTGTGTCCAATCACACTTGGCCAATAAAATTCTATTCTATTCTATTCTATTCTATTCTATTCTATTCTATTCTATTCTATTCTATTCTATTCTATTCTATTCTATTCTATTTCTCTCTGTCTCTCTCTCTGCCTCTCTCTCTCTCTCTCTCTCTATCTGATACGTAAGGGGAGGGGAGAACATACCAAATATTTCAGATATATTTCTCATCATTCAATCAAGGTGGGCATTTTATGTATAATCTTAATGATATATTTGTCATTTTCTGTACACACGTTTTTTTTAATTACTGTTTGTTCTGATTGTAGTTGACGGGGGAGAGATCTGTCTGTTTTTGTTTGTTTGTTGTCTTCTTTTCCTTTTCCTTTATTCTATGAGAGTTAGCCTGAGGTAAGGGGGACATCCAATAAATTTTACTCTGGAGACAAAAACAAAACAAAATAGAATAACAGAATTGGATGGAACCTTGGAGATCTTCTAGCCCAACCCCCTGCTCATGGAGTGAACCAAGTCTTTTGAGTTCTGCAGCTGTTCTAATGTGAAACCAAGATTGAATGATTGATTCTATTAACTGGTTTTTATTGCTGGGTCGCTTCTGACTAACAAGTTTCTTTAGTCGGCTCCATAGATTTCCAGTTGGGTTAAGGTCTGGGCTATTCCCAGGTCATTCCAGCAGTGGAATACGATTCTCTTGAAACACCAAAAAAAAAAAAGTGGTGTTATTAGCCATCAAACCACAAAAATCCACTTTTCCCAAAAGGTTTCCACAATTTTGGCCACTACTGTATGTAGCAATTGGAAAGCAAAGCCAGTCTAAATCTGAACAAGACCAGGTCAGGGGTAATCTACTTACCTTCCGTACTGGTTCAGAAGTGCGTGCTCCGCTCAGTGCAAGTCACGTGCTATTTTGGACCCTTTGTGCATGCACAAAGCTTTCTGCGTATGTGCAGAAGGTAAAAAACAGGTTGCTTCCTGGTTTAAACCAGGAAGTAACGATGTCCAGGCAGGTGGGCGGAGCCTCGTGCTGCTGCCGCTACCGGTTCTTCAAAACACCTACTGTCGCTACCGGTTTGATCGAACCGGGCAGAACCGGTAGCATTTCACCCCTGGACCAGGTGCAACTGAACAAATATGTCAGTGTGACTTTTTTCCTCTTTTTTTTTTTTAACTAAGACTGTCCTGGTTTATTAAAAAAAATTGGAAACTTTGCAGCAATTAACAGAAATAAAACCAACAACTATCATTAACCACTTTCACTTGCCAAATTCAACTGTCTATTTATTTATTTATTTGTTGTAACAATATATACAAGCGTTGCATAAAGGGTTATATAATATATGAACGTATATATGAGGAGAAACGAGGTACTATAAACATATATATACATAGGGGAAGAAACAATAGGACAGGAACGGTAGGCACGTTTGTGCTCTTATGCACGCCCCTTAGAGTCCTCTAAGGAAAGTGGTGAGGTCAACCGTGGACAGTTTTTGAGTAAAGCCTTTGGGGTTATGAGCAGAAACAACAGAGTCAGGTAATGCATTCCAAGCATATACAATTCTGTTACAGAAATCGTGTTTTCTGCAATCTAAACTGGAGCGGTTGACATTGAGTTTAAATCTGTTGGTAGCTCTTGTGATATTGTTATTGAAACTGAAAAAGTCATTGACAGGAAGGACATTGCAATGGATGATTTTATATGCTAAACCCAGATCCTGTCGAGGGCGACGAAGTTCCAAGTTTTCTAGACCCAGGATATCAAGTCTGGTGGAATAAGGTATTTTATTGGTTTCGGAGGAGTGGAGAATTCTTAGAATTCTTAGAATTCAATAGAAGTCTATCTATTGCCCACCTGGAGAGTCCTCTGTTGTGTGTTTTTAAGACCAAAGAGTAAATTAGATGGAACCTTTTTTTAAAAAAAAATCTCCATAATAGAATGGATGAGAGAGAAAACACTGGAATTAAATCCCAGACAAGGTGCTTATTTATAAGAAGAAAACAGGGTTCTTGGACGGAGTTGAAACCTGTGTTTAGGAATACCCAGCTGTCACTGGATTTCCAATTGGCAACTGTACTGAGGGAGTGCTTTTGCACAGCTACAGTAAGTTCCCGACTTGCAACCATTCATTTAGTGACGGTTCAACGAAACAGTGGCTCTGAAAAAAGTGACTCTCATGACCACTTATGACCCACCCCCCCTCCCAGAAAAGATGTTGAGACTTTGGAAAAAGTGCAAAAAAGAACAGCTAAGATGATTAAGGCCTGGAGACTAAAACATATGAAGAACGGTTGCAGGAATTGGGTATGGCCAATCTAGAGAAAAGAAGGACTAGGTGGGGGGACATGATTAAGGTATTCCAGCATTTGAGGGGCTGCCACAAAGAAGAGGGATTGCTGTTACCTTCCCACCAAAGTGGTACCTATTTATCTACTCGCATTTGCATGCTTTCAAACTGTTAGGCCTGCAGGAGCTGGAGCAAGTAACGGGAGCTCACCCCATCATGCGGCGCTTGGGTCTCGAACCAGGGCTGCCAGCTTTTCAGCTCATTGGCTCAGTATCTTTAACCACAGAGCCAACGTGCCCTCTTAGATAACCATTAAAGTCCCTTTCAATCCATGCACTGTAAGAGCTGAGTAACATCTTTGAAGAAGATGGATTTTTTTTTATGATCTGAAGAAATGCAGTTGCTTCATGCTGCTATAGAATAGAATAGAATAGAATAGAATAGAATAGAATAGAATAGAATAGAATAGTTCTTTATTGGCCAAGTGTGATTGGACACACAAGGAATTTGTCTTTGGTGCGTATGCTCTCAGTGTACATAAAAAGACAAGATATATTTGCCAAGAATCATAAGGTACAACACTTAATGATAGTCATAGGGTATAAATAAGCAATCAGGAAATGATCAATAGCAATATAAGTCGCAAGGATACAAGCAACAAAGTTACAGTCATGCAGTCATAAGTGGGAGGAGATGGGTGATGGGAACGATGAGAAGATTAATAGTAATAGTAGTGCAGCCATAGTGAATAGTCTGACAGCGTGGAGGGGATTATTTGTTTAGCAGAGTGATGGCGTTCAGGAAAAAACTGTCCAAGGGAGCGCTTTTGCACAGCTGCAGTAAGTTCTCGACTTACAACCATTCATTTAGTGACGGTTCAACGAAACAGTGGCTCTGAAAAAAGTGACTCTCATGACCACTTATGACACACACACACACCCACGAAAAGATGTTGAGACTTTGGAAAAAGTGCAAAAAAGAACAGCTAAGATGATTAAGGCCTGGAGACTAAAACATACGAAGAACGGTTGCAGGAACTGGGTATGCCTAGTTTAATGAAAAGAAGGACTAGGGGAGACATGATAGCAGTTCTCCAATATCTCAGGGGTTGCCACAAAGAAGAGGGAGTCAAGCTATTCTCCAAAGCACCTGAGGGTAGAACAAGAAGCAATGGGTGGAAACTATTCAAGGAGAGAAGCAACTTAGAACTAAGGAGAAATTTCCTGACAGTTAGAACAATTAATCAGTGGAACAACTTGCCTGCAGAAGTTGTGAATGCTCCAATATTGGAAATTTTTAAGAAAATGTTGGATAGCCATTTGTCTGAAATGGTATAGGGTTTCCTGCCTGGGCAGGGGGTTGGACTAGAAGACCTCCAAGGTCCCTTCCAACTCTGATATTATTATTATTATTATTATTATTATTATTATTATTATTATTATTATTATTATTATTATTATTATTATTATTATTATTATTATTATTATGGTCCCATAGAGGTAGTCCTCAATTTACAACCAGTTGTTTAGCATTCGAAGACCAAAAATTCCACCAACCGGGAAAAAAAGGGGATTTAGAATGGCCACCCCACCCCCGCAGTCACATAATAATAATAATAATAATAATAATAATAATAATAATAATAATAATAATAATAATAATAATAATAATATTTTAATTTGTATACCGCCCTTCTCCCGAAGGACTCAGGGCGGTGAACAGGCAGATAAAATACAGACATACACAATAGTTAAAACAACCCTTAAAAAACTGATTTAAATTTGCCCAAAAATTAAAATAATATACACCCCCATAAAATTACAAAAAATTTAAAACCCCATCAAATTCAATTAAAATTAAAGGTAAAAATCAAAGTGTCATGTGACATGAGCGTCACATGACACTCTGGGGACTCAGCCACATGATCTCATTTGTTGCTGCTATTTGCAACTTCCTAAACTCACTTCCATGGTTTTTTTTGGCAAAGCTGCATCCAAAGTGAACAATTTCTTTAGACCAGGGGTCTCCAACCTTAGTAACTTTAGGTTTGTGGACTTCAACTCCCAGAGTTCCTCAGCCAGCAAAGTTGGCTGGGAGTTGAAGTCCACAAGCCTTAAAGTTTTTAAGGTTGGAGACCCCTAATGATTGCTGTGTTCGCTTAACAACTTCTGCAAAAAATATCGTAAAGTTGGGCTGATCAGTTGAATGACCTGTTTCCTGACTATTACAACTCTATGACTGCTGGAGCTTAGGACTGTAATAGGCAGTCTCCATGACGGTCATAACTCGAGGACTATCTACCTAACTCTGATTATAGGTAAAGATTCCCCTCGCACATATGTGCTAGTCATTCCTGACTCTAGGGGGCAGTGCTCATCTCCATTTCAAAGCCGAAGAGCCAGCGCTGTCCGAAGACGTCTCCGTGGTCATGTGGCCGGCATGACTCAACACCAAAGGCGCATGGAACACTGTTACCTTCCTACCAAAGGTGGTTCCTATTTTTCTACTTGCATTTTTTACATGCTTTCGAACTGCTAGGTTGGCAGAAGCTGGGACACGTAACGGGAGCTCACCCTGTTACCCGGCACTAGGGATTCGAACCGCTGAACTGCCAACCTTTCAATTGACAAGCTCAGCATTTTAGCCACTGAGCCACCGTGTCCCTTAACACTGATTATACGATTTTATATTTATAATATATTTATAAAATTGTATAAACTCTGATTATACAATTTTATAAATACAAGCCGCGACCTCACCTTTTCTTAACGTATGCAAATATCATGCAAATCGCTCTTCTCAGGTTTAATTAAGCATTTCCTCTGCTCAACAATGCCCAATAATCGCCCCGTTTCACTCTCCTTGTTCATCTTTTGCAAAATAGATCTCGATGAATTTCAAAACACCGTTTTCTATAAAAGGTTTTTGGTTTCTAGGAGGATAACCTTTATCTGGTCTCGGCTTCCATCTTCAATCACAGGCAGATTTTGGTCTGGAGAAGAAGATTCCTCCTTCTTCTTCTGCAATTTTGGCATTGCAGAAATGCCAAAATTAAGAAATAGTTATTGGCAGAACTGCTGAAGCTAAAAAATAAAATAAGAAATAAAAAATTGCTGTATCCTTTGTTTTTCCTTCGGTCTGCGATCGCCCTCGTCGGAATTAAATGCATGACCCGATGAGAACAGATCAGGCATTGTTAATCCCAGATTCTTTTTCAAGAAAGCATGTGAACCTCACCCAACTTCAACTTTACTGCTTCTTCTGTCTCAATAACCGGTTTTGATGAGGCTAACCAATTAAGGTCACGCTTTGGATGCGCAAACGAGAAGTTAAATTTAAGAAGTTCACCCAACATGACCTCAAGATCCCTGGGCTGGGATGCTAGCCTCAGCTAAGAATTTCTCCCTCCCTGCTTACTGCACAACTTCCTCTCTCTAAAACACCAAATATTTTAGACCAGGGGTGTAAAACTTGATTTCACTGAGGGCCGCATCAAGGTTGTGTTTGACCTTGGGGTGCTGGTAGCAGGGGAGAGTATGGGCGGGTTGGGCGTGGCCGGTGTGTGTGGCCAACCTGACATTAATTGTGTCGACGGCACCTATGGTGGCCACTTACTAAGGCAGGACTTCCCTCAGACCCTCCCTCACTTTCATTATAATCTTCCTTCCTTCCTTCCTTCCTTCCTTCCTTCCTTCCTTCCTTCCTTCTCCTTCCTTCCTTCCTTCCTTCGTCTCTTCTTTTTCCTTCCTTCTTCCCTCCCTCCCTCCTTCCCTCTTTGTTCTTCTTTCTTCTTCCTTCCTTCCCTCCCTCACTCCCTCCTTCCTTCTCTTTCTTTCCCTCTTCATTCTCCTTTCTCCTTCCTTCTCCTTTATTCTTCCTTCCCTCCCTCCTTCCCTCTTCATTCTCCTTTCTTCTTCCTTCCCTCCCTCCCTCCTGCCTTCCTGCCTTCCTTCCTTCCTTCTTTTTCCTTCTTCCTTCTTTCTTCTTCCTTCCCCTCTTTCCTTATTTTCCTTCCTTGCTCTCTTCCCAACTTCCCTTCTTTTTCTTTCCTCTTTTCCTCTTTCCTTTCCTGTCCCTTCTTGCATGCTCAAATGCAAAAGGGGAAACATTTCTCCTTTTGTTTTGTTTTCACTTTTGTTTTGCTAGCCCTCTTCCAGTGAAAACGAGCTGCATTTGGCACAACACTGCAGGAGGCCATCACAGCTGAAAACGGAACCCGGAGGGGTCACGCACAGCCTTTCCGAGCTCCGTTTTCGCTGGCAGAGGCACCGCGGGCCAATCCTTTGCTATTTCCAGAGTGTCCCCGTGGACCAGATCTAAACACCTTGCAGGATGGAGTTTGATACCCCTGCTTTAGAAGGCGGAGATCAACGTTTCTTAATTTTGGCCACTTGAAGAGGTATGGACTTCAGCTCCCAGAATTCCATAGCCAGCCATGATCTCCTGTGGAATTCTGGGGATTGAAGTCCATCTATCTTCAAGGTGTCAAGGTCGAGAAACACTGGCGCAGGTGGTTGGACAGGGGCCTCTTTTCTTTCAAAAACTATCGTTAGATTAACTCTGGTAGAAAGTTAGCACCCACCCCTCTCCTAGAAGAATGAAATAGTTTGAGAAATATTAAAAAGGCAGAATATTATGGTTCCCTAGATAAGAATTGGAGAAACATGTTTTTTTAGAGGGAGAAAGCAGCCCCCACCTTCCTTAATAGCCCTCAGCAGATGTCAGCACTTAAGAGAAAGATAGCTCTATTCATAAGCAAATACCCTCACGAAAGAGCCAAAAAAAAAAGGTAGGATTAGGCCTCACTCAAGATCCAAACCAGGACAAAGCCATTAAACCATAATAGAAATTGCCCAACACTCTTTTAGAACACAAGCCTCTTTACTGCATCATCTCAGCAGTCCAAACTTCAACCAAACCTGGGAGCTCAGACAACCTATAGAGCCAGCTATGACCCCTAGATAACCCCTACAACAGCCAATACATGTCCCTGCACAGGAACAGGAAGCTCAAGTGCAAAGCCCAAGAGACGGTATAACCAGTGGTGGGATTCAAGTAATTTAACCACCGGTTCTATGCCCTAATGATTTCTTCCAACAGCCAGTTTGCCAAACTGCTCAGAAAGTTAACAATTGGTCCCACCACTGGGTATAACCCACCCCAACTCTCAATTCCATGTGGCCAGCTGCCCAGAACCATGTGCTTGGTGGTCTTGCTTCATCATTAAACCCTCTTTCTAATCAGCCTCCATGTTTTCAGTGTGTTTCTCCTGGCTTGGAACTGAACAAGAGGGATATTCCTTCCAAGACTCTGATCAGGATGCAAGCCATAATCATTATCCCAAGAAAGAAGAGAGGAATAGAAGGTAAGATAGAGGAGGTAAAGGAGAAAGAGGGATGGAAGGAAGGAGAAGGAGCGGAAGATAAGTTAGGGGATAAGAGTAGGAGAGAAGGTGAGAAAGGAGGGAAAGAGAAGAGGAGAGGGGGAGAGGAAAGGGAAGTAGGTATGAGGAAGGAGAGGAGGAGGAAGAAGGTAGGAAAGGAGAAGGAGGAAGGAGGGAAGAGAGAAGAAGAAGGTTTGTTGTAAAACGAAGGGAAAGAAAGAGTAGAAGAGCAACTCCAAAGGTAATTAAAAAGTTTTATTGTTGTGCTTTCTTTAGAGAGAATATGTATGATTATCTATGAATAAGAAAATGTGCATTTATAATATGTGTATAAGAAAAATGAAAAATAAAAAACTTTTAAAATAATTAAAAAATAATCATTATCCCAACTTGCTAACCAGAAGTTAGTAAGGGACTTGTTGGCATCAGTAACACCCACAGGCAGTGTTGGTCTTATGGTGCACAATTGAGTCCGGAATTTCTGTTGCTGAGCGAGTTGCTTGTTCAATGAATTTTTCCCCATTTTACGACCTTTCTTGTCAAAGTTGTTAAGTGAATCACTTCCGTTATTCAGTCAGTAACATGATTCTTAAAGGAATCAGGCTCCCCCATGGACTTTGCTTGTCAGATTTCGGTTTCCTACACTTGTTTTTTCTCTTCTCCGAAAGATATGGGCTCAGCTCGTGGGCCTCTTTCTACAGATAAATGCAGGAAGTCCTCGAATTACGACCACAACTGAGCCCAAAATTTACGCTGCTAAGTGAAGCATTTGTTAAGTAGGTACTTACGGGACCGTCTACTGCCACCGATTGCCTCCCAGCGACCCGTACGCTCTCACAGGGAGGGACTCCACAGGGTGCCGTTAGCCAGGCAGTGCCGGCTGGCGACACCCAGAGGAAGGGCCTTTTCTGTGGGGGCTCCCACCCTCTGGAACGAACTTCCCCCAGGACTTCGCCAACTTCCTGACCTTCGAACCTTTCGCCGCGAGCTTAAGACACATCTTTTTATCTGCGCAGGACTGGACTAGAATTTTAAATTTGGTTTTAATGGGGTTTTACTATTTTATTGGGGTTTTAATATTCGGCCGTATTGAATAAGTTTTTTAAATTGGGGTTTTAACTTGTATTTATGTGTATATTTTACTTGGCTGTAAACCGCCCTGAGTACCTTGGGAGATAGGGCGGTATAAAAATATGATTAAATAAATAAATAAATAATAAATAATGGGTCCTTGAGTGGCGCAGACTGCTAAAACAGTCTGTTATTAACAACAGCTGCCTGCAATTATTGCAGGTTCAAGTCCCACCAGGCCCAAGGTTGACTCAGCCTTCCATCCTTTATAAGGTAGGTAAAATGAGGACCCAGATTGTTGGGGGGGCAATAAGTTGACTTTGTATATAATATACAAATAGGATGAAGACTATTGCTTAACATACTGTAAGTCGCCCTGAGTCTTCGGAGAAGGGCGGGGTATAAATGTAAATAAATAAATAAATAAATAAATAAATAAGTGAGTTTGCCCCATTTTACGACTTTATCTCACCACAGCGGTGAAGCGAATCGTTGCATTTGTTAAGTGAGCGACGCAATTGTTAAGCAAATCTGGCTTCCCCATTTATTTATTTATTTATTCGATTTTTATTTGTTCGATTTTTATACCGCCCTTCTCCCGAAGGACTCAGGGCGGTGTACAGCCAAGTAAAAATTCACTATATACACATTAAAAGAGATTAAAAAGAACATATTATAATGTGGCCGAAAATTTAAAACAATTTAAAAACCTTAAAATATAAAAACCCCAATAAAATTTTAATCCAGTCCCGCTTGAATAAATAGGTGCGTTTTCAGCTCACGGAGAAAAGTCCGAAGATCAGGCACTTGACGTAAACCAGGGGGAAGTTCATTCCAGAGCATGGGAGCTCCCACAGAGAAGGCCCTTCCCCTGGGGGCCGCCAACCGACATTGCTTGGCGGACGGCACCCTGAGAAGACCCTCTCTGTGTGAGCGTACGGGTCGGTGGGAGCCATTGACTTTGCGTGTCAGGAGGTCGCAAAAGGGGATCACATGACACCCCTCCTCCCCATGGACGCTGCAACCGTCATAAATATAAATAATAATAATAATAATAATAATAATGTTTTAATTTGTATACCGCCCTTCTCCCGAAGGACTCAGGGCGGTGAACAGGCAAAATAAAATACAGACAGAAACATACACCATAATTAAAATAACCCTTAAAAAACTGATTCAAATATGCCGAAAATTTAAAATAACATTACACCCCATACAAATTACAAAAGTTAAAACCCACAATTAAAATTTAAAAATTTAAAATCAGGCCAGTCCAGCCATACGGAATAAATAGGTTTTAAGTTCGCGGCGAAAGGTCCTGAGGCCAGGTAGTTGTCGGAGCCCGAGGGGAAGTTCGTTCCACAGGGTCGGAGCCCCCACAGAGAAGGCCCTCCCCCTGGGGGCCGCCAGTCGACATTGTTTGGCTGACGGCACCCTGAGGAGTCCCTCTCTGTGGGAACGCACCGGACGCTGGGAGATAGAGGCCGGCAGTAGGCGGTCCCGTAAGTAACCCGGTCCTAAGCCATGGAGCGCTTTAAAGGTGGTAACCAATTATAACCAATATGAACCAGTTGCCAAGCCTCCAAATGCAAATCACGTGACCATGGGGTTTGCTGCGATGAAAAACGATCGTAAGCAGTGTTGGTATTCAGCTGGTTGTTTCCGGTTCGGGCAAACTGGTAGCGGCGGTTGCGGGAGGCTCCGCCCACCAACCGAGACATCATCACGTCCCGTTTTTGATGATCTGCGCATGCGCGGAAGGTTCTGCGCATGCGCACACACTCACATTTGTGAACAAAAGTTTTATTTATTTATTTATTTATTTGCATTTATATCCCGCCCTTCTCCGAAGACTCAGGGCGGCTTACACTGTGTTAAGCAATAGTCTTCATCCATTTGTATATTTTTTACAAAGTCAACTTATTGCCCCCCCCAACAATCTGGGTCCTCATTTTACCTACCTTATAAAGGATGGAAGGCTGAGTCAACCTCGGGCCGGGCTTGAAACCTGCAGTAATTGCAGGCTGCTGTGTTCTAATAACAGGCTTCTTACCAGCCTGAGCTATCACGGCCCTGGTCATCAGTCACATTTTTCAACGTCCTTGTAACTTGGAACGGTCACTAAGCGAGCTGTCGTAAGTTGAGGACTATCCGTGTCGCTATATTTTCAGCAGCTGTTGCCAGAGTAGCCATTTGGTTACACGGAGCCGATATCCGTTGCCGCTTGGCGTTGAAACTTTCAAGGTCACCTGTTTAAATTACAGGCTATAAAAAAAACCAAAAAAAAAAAAAACACCCCACCCCAAAACTGCTCCTGGAGTTGTATTCTCACCTTTTCAGAAGATAAATGAAAAAGCCTTTAGCAGCCGGCACTCCTCTGTTCTTGTCATTGTTTCTCTTCCCCCTACTTGGGGTGAAGAGCAAGCTGCCAACATCAAAAGAACTTTTCCAACTGAGTTTGGAAAAGATACGCTCTTTTCTACAAGGAGGAGGATCGCTTTTATGTTCTAATAAGATTCTCATGGCTTTAACAGTTAGCAAAGCCGGACATGGGGAGCGGGGGGGGGGAAGGAGGAGGAGGAGGAGGGAGGGCAAGAAAATCCACATTAGTGTAACGGTTGTGCAGAGAGCAGTAGCCCTCATTAAGGAACCAGGGGTGAAATCCAGCAGGTTCTAACAGGTTCGGGAGAACCGGTAGCGGAAATTTTGAGTAGTTCGGAGAACCGGCAAATGCCACCTCTGGCTGGCCCCAGAGTGGCATGGGAATGGGGATTTTGCAATATCCTTTCCCCAGGAGTGAGGAGGGAATGGGGATTTTGCAGGAGCCTTCCCCTGCCACTCCCACCAAGCCACGCCCACAGAACCAGTAGGGGAAAAAATTGGATTTCACCCCTGCAAGGAACTACCGACTCAGACAAAAGAAGCAATAAACAAACAACCTAATCAAAAAACGACAAGAAAAAAAAAACACCCCCACCCCCCACCAACCAACACAGGGCAAGCCACTTCTATGTAAACAGAGCAAACCCCATACTCGTTCACACTGAAGATGTTACCTAGTTGGGTAATGAAATGTCAGCAAGAAAACAACCCAGTTCAGAGAGCACCCAGGACCTCTCATTTCAATCCTGAGCTACAAATATTCTCCTTTATCTCCAACTATTCTCCGACCGTATTCACAGGGTCCTTATGACGAAGGACTACAGATATTCTCTTCTGTTGGAGAGAAAGAAGAACCTCACTCACTCAATCTATCCATCCATCCATCCATCCATCCATCCATCCATCCATCCATCCATCGTCTGTCTGTCTTTGTCTGTCTGTCTGTCTCTCTATCTCTATCCATCATCTATCTATTCATCCATCCATCATCTATCTATCAATCTATCACCTATCTCTCCATCCATCATCTTTTTTTCTATCTATCTATCTATTCATTCATCCATCATCTATCTATCTATCTATCCATCCATCATCTATCTATTCATCTATCTATCTATCTATCTATCTATCTATCTATCTATCTATCTATCTATCTATCATGTATCTATTCATCCATCATCTATCTATTCATCCAACATCTATCTATCTATCTATCCATCCATCCATCCATCCATCCATCCATCCATCCATCATTTATCTATTCATTCATCATCTATCTATCTATGTATCTATCTATCTATCTATCATCTATCTATCTCTTTCCATCTATCCATCCATCCATCCATCCATCCATCATTTATCTATTCATTCATCTATCTATCTATCTATCTATCTATCTATCTATCTATCTATCTATCTATCTATCTATCTATCATCTATCTATCATCTAACTATCTCTCCATCCATCCATCCTCCATCCATCATCTATTTGTCCATCCATCATCTATCTATTCATCCATCCATCATCTATCTATCTATCTATCTATCTATCTATCTATCTATCTATCTATCTATCTATCTATCTATCTATCTATCCTATCTAGTTTGTCCTGTCTGTCTGTCTGTCTACCTAACCTAATTTGAAGCCTGCCCATTTCATTTACAGAGTGTATGTGTAGGTTTGCACATTATCCAGCTTTAAACACTTGCAGACAAGCCCTGACCGGAAAAAGAAAACATGAAAACGGCATAAAAAGAATTCCAGCAGTCTTATTTCATATTGTTCATTAATTTTTAATTGTTTTGATTAGTAAGTATTGTAAGCCCCCCAACAGTGGGCGGCTCTACAGGTAGTCCTCGACTTACAGCCACCACTGAGCCTGTTGTTAAATGAGACATTTGTTAAGTGAGTTTTGCGCCGTTTTATGATCTTTCTTGCCACCCTTAAGTGAATCATTGCACTTGATAAGTTAGTAACTCGGTTGTTCAGTGAATCTGGCTCCCCCATTGACTTGGGGGTGTCGGAAGGTGCACAAAAGGGGATCACGTGACCTTGGGACACAGCCACGGTCATAAATATGAACCAGTTGCATCAGATTGCCTTTGAATAATTAGGAAGTTATTTTATGTAATGGGGAGGGGGTTGGGAGATGAAAAGCTTTGGATGAGGTTAATTGGATTGGAAGGGAAAATTTTATTCTATGTTTGGTTTATGTATAACAATACCTTGTGATTGACCCGGGAAGCCGGGGGGGGGGGAGGGAGGGGGGAAGGGGGTTTTTTGGGAGGGAGGGGGGGAAAAAGGAGGAAAAATGTTTTTGTTTTTTAAAACTCTTTCAATAAAAAAAAAAATATGAACCAGTTGCCAACCATCTGCATTTTGATCACGTAACCATGGGGACAAGTAGTTGTAACCGTGCAAAACGGTCATAAGTCACATTATTCAGTGCCGTTGTAAACTTTGAACAATCACTAAATGAACTGTTGTAAGTCGAAGGCTAGCTCTATGAAATCTAATAATAATAATAATAATAATAATAATAATAATAATAATAATAATAATAATAATGGCAAAAGAAAATAAAGATATTACCAACAGATAGGATAGGTGCCTTGGGGGAAATCCCAAAACATCTGGAGCACCACTGAACCTCATCAGCATTGACAAAATCCCCATTGGGTCAATTGCAAAAGGCAGCTTTACTGGGAACAGCTTACATCCTGCAACGATTATCTTTAACACCATCAAACATCTACATCTGCCTATTCCAGGTCCTTGGAAAGACTCATTGTGAACAAAAATGCCAAACTCAATCCAAACATCTGGCTGATTGTGCAATCAAGCATCCTGTCATAATAATTTCCAAGTGAATTCAATTTACTTCACCTTACAAACAGCCTGGCTTGAAGACAACAGGCTAGTTGTCAAATGCAATCGGCCTCTTTACAACAAAACACTCAAAATGAGTTCTAATCTCCATTACTTTAAGACTGGCTTAATCTTTTATGCTGCTTAGCAGAGGTTGTGCGAACTCAGCCAATGTGGTTATTTATCGTGGCTTGGTATATATTGCCTGAAGAAAATAATTCTTATTTTTTGAAAACTGAGCATGCTGTGCGAACATGGCCACAGTGAAAGAATAGAATAGAATAGAATAGAATAGAACAGAATAGAATAGAAAATAGAGTAGAGTAGAATAGAGTAGAATAGAGTAGAGTAGAATAGAATAGAATAGAATAGCATAGCATAGCAAAGAATAGCATAGAATAGAATAGAATAGAAAATAGAGTAGAGTAGAGTAGAATAGAATAGAATAGAATAGAGTAGAGTAGAATAGAATAGAATAGAGTAGAAAATAGAGTAGAATAGAGTAGAGTTGAGTAGAGTAGAGTAGAGTAGAATAGAATAGAATAGAATAAAATAGAAAATAGAGTAGAGTAGAGTAGAATAGAGTAGAAAATAGAGTAGAATAGAGTAGAGTAGAGTAGAGTAGAATAGAATAGAATAGAATAGAATAGAAAATAGAGTAGAGTAGAGTAGAGCAGAGTAGAGTAGAATAGAATAGAATAGAATATAGAGTAGAGTAGAATAGAATAGAGTAGAAAATAGAGTAGAGCAGAGTAGAATAGAATAGAATAGAATAGAAAATAGAGTAGAGTAGAGTAGAATAGAATAGAATAGAATGAGATAGATAGAATAGAAAATAGAGGTAGAGTAGAATGGAATAGAATAGAGAATAGAAAATAGAGTGGAGTAGAGTGAGATAGAATGAGATAGAATAGAATAGAAAATAGAGTAGAATGAGATAGAGATAGATAGAATAGAGAATAGAATAGAATAGAATAGAATAGAATAGAGTAGAAAATAGAGTAGAGTAGAATAGAATAGAATAGAATAGAATAGAATAGAATAGAGTAGAGTAGAAAATAGAGTAAAGTAGAATAGAATAGAGTAGAGTAGAGTAAAGTAGAGTAGAGTAGAGTAGAATAGAACAGAACAGAACAGAACAGAACAGAACAGAACAGAACAGAATAGAATAGAATAGAATAGAATAGAATAGAATAGAATTTTTTTTATTGGCCAAGTGTGATTGGACACACAAGGAATTTCTCTTGGTGCATAGGCTCTCAGGGTACACAAAAGAAAGCATACAATTGTAGCCCAAGGGTCAGGAGAATGGGTGAGCCTTTCTTTGTGCTTTGGTGTGAGTTTAGAGCTGCCTATATATTTTAACATCCGTGTTCATTCCCAGGTCATGGGGCATTGTTTAAGGCAAAATGCTGTGCTAATACAGAACAGAAGAGAATAGAATTTTTTATTGGCCAAGTGTGATTGGACACACAAGGAATTTGTCTTGGTGCATATGCTCTCAGTGTACATAAAAAAAGACTATTTCAGCTTCAATAGCAACAATACACGAGCACACAATAGATTTAAGCTTAATGTTAACCGCTCCAATCTTGATTGCAGAAAATATGACTTCAGTAACAGAGTTGTTAATGCTTGGAATACACTACCTGACTCTGTGCTCTCTTCCCCAAATCCCCAAAGCTTCAACCAAAAACTATCTACCATTGACCTCACCCCATTCCTAAGAGGTCTATAAGGGGCGTGCATAAGACCTAGGTTTAACTCATAGAATCATCTATTGTAATGTCCTTCCTGTTAAAGACTACTTCAGCTTCAACTGCAATAATACAAGAGCAACCAATAGATTAAAACTTAATAGAATAGAATCGAATAGAATTTTATTGGCCAAGTGTGATTGGACACACAAGGAATTTGTCTTGGTGCATATGCTCTCAGTGTACATAAAAGAAAAGATACGTTCATCAAGGTACAACATTTACAACACAATTGATGATCAATATATCAATATAAATCATAAGGATTGCCAGCAACAAGTTATAGTCATACAGTCATAAGTGGAAAGAGATTGGTGATGGGAACTATGAGACGATTAATAGTAGTGCAGATTCAGTACATAGTTTGACAGTGTTGATGGAATTATTTGTTTAGCAGAGTGATGGCCTTCGGGAAAAAACTGTTCTTGTGTCTAGTTGTTCTGGTGTGCAGTGCTCTATAGCGTCGTTTTGAGGGTAGGAGTTGAAACAGTTTATGTCCAGGATGCGAGGGATCTGCAAATATTTTCACGGCCCTCTTCTTGATTCGTGCAGTATACAGGTCCTCAATGGAAGGCAAGTTGGTAGCAATTATTTTTTCTGCAGTTCTAATTATCCTCTGAAGTCTGTGTTTTTCTTGTTGGGTTGCAGAACCGAACCAGACAGTTATAGAGGTGCAAATGACAGACTCAATAATTCCTCTGTAGAATTGGATCAGCAGCTCCTTGGGCAGTTTGAGCTTACTGAGTTGGCGCAGAAAGAACATTCTTTGTTGTCCTTTTTTAATGATGTTTTTGATGTTAGCTTAATGTTTAATGTTTAATTTTAATTTTAAGTTTAAGTTTAATGTTAACCGCTTTAATCTAGATTGCAGAAAATATGACTTGTGTAACAGAATTATCAGTGCTTGGAACACATTACCTGACTCTGTGGTCTCTTCCCATAATCCCAAAAGCTTTAGCCAAAATCTATCCACTGTTGACCTCACCCCATTCCTAAAAGGACCATAAGGGGCGTGCATAAGAGCACAAACGTGCCTACCGTTCCTGTCCTATTGTTTGCCTGTTTTTTTCTTCTTATATATATATGCTTATACTTCCTTATATTACCTCATATATATGTTTATATACTATATAATCTTTTTATGTGATGCTTATATATATTGTTGTGACTAAATAAATAAATAAATAAATAAATAAATAAATAAATAAAATAAATAAGAGCACAAACATGCCTACCGTTCCTGTCCTATTGTTTCCTTTTGTTATATCCAATTAATATAGTCATTACATACTTATACTCATATATATGCTTATATATTGTACAATTATTTCATGCTTATGCTTATATATACTGTGTGACAAAATAAATAAATAAATAAATAAATAAATAAATAAATAAATAAATAAATAAATAAAAGAAAAGATACCTTCATCAAGGTACAATACTTACAACACTTAATGATAGCCACCATAGGGTACAATTAAGCAATCAGGAAACAATCAATAGCAATATAAGTCGCAAGGATACAAGCAACAAAGTTACAGTCATGCAGTCATAAGTGGTAGGAGATGGGTGATAGGAACGATGAGAAGATTAATAGTTATAGTAATGCAGCCATAGTGAATAGTTGGACAGTGTTGAGGGAATTATTTGTTTAGCAGAGTGATGGCGTTCGGGGAAAAAATGTCCTTGTGTCTAGTTGTTCTGATGTGCAGTGCTCTATAGCGTCGTTTTGAGGGTAGGAGTTTAAACAGTTTATGTCCAGGATGCGAGGGGTCTGTAGATATTTTTACAGCCCTCTTTTTGACTTGTGCAGGATACAGGTCCTCAATGGAAGGCAGGTTGGTAGCCATTGTTTTTTCTGCAGTTCTAATTATCCTCTGAAATCTGTGTCTGTCTTATTGGGTTACAGTACCAAACCAGACAGTTATAGAGGTGCAGATGAGACTCAATAATTCCTCTGTAGAACTGAATCACCAGCTCCTTGGGCAGTTTGAGCTTTTCTGAGTTGGCACAGAAAGAACATTCTTTGTTGTCCTTTTTTGATGACGTTTTTGATATGGTGGGTTTAGGTCATCTGGCTAATCCAAAGGCAGAACAAGCCATGTTTAGGGCTAGTATCCATGGATCTGTTCTATATTGTTTGCTGACAAGACCTACTGTGTGTAGGTCGTTGGAGCAGAGGTTCTTCTGCTTGAGCAGTGGGCTGGACTAGAAGACCTTCAAGGTCCCTTTCTATTCTGTTCTGTTCTGTTCCGTTCCGTTCCGTTCTGTTCCTAAGATCTGAAAGCCCAAGGGCTACAGAACAAGTAACTTCACTTCCCCAAGTTAAAGTATTGTTGGTGATGCTAATTGCCCTCAGTCTTCCTCCACTCCCCAGCTTCTAAAGCAGGGGTCTCCAATCTTGGCAACTTTAAGCCAGAGGGACTTCAACTCCAAGAATTCCCCAGCCAGCAAAGCAGGCTTCATCCTGGCTGAGCCTTTTTTAAAAAAAATAATAATAATACACACATCCAAATATGTATCCCTTCCACTCATCATTGTATACACCAGTGTTTTTCAACCTTCTCCACTTGAAGACGTGGGGGGACTTCAACTCCCAGAATTCCTTGCCTAACATGTTGACTGGGGGAATTCTGGGAGATGAAGTCCACACACTTTCAAATTGACAAGATGGTGAAAACACACACACACACACACACACACACACACACACACACGTTATACAAGGTAGGTTTTGAAAACTTCCATGGCAAATGCCAGCATTGAAACCTCACCCTCCATGTGCAAATCCTCCGACTCCAACCTGGGTTCGTTCACACAACCTCCTTTCCCAAGTCAGTTGCCAAATGTCTTGGCAGCTGTGCACAAAATCCGACACAATTTTAAACAACCATTTTTTGGTTGTTGTTGTTTTTTTTAAAAAGCTTTCCGTGTATCAAAAGGTAGCCAGCTGGGGTTTCATGTCATAGGATGCACCAGGGATTTAAGAATTTGGAGACCTGCCAGGCCCTAAAAGTCCTTTGCAAAGCGGGCATCCTTCCCAGAAATTTTGTTTTTTTTAAAAAATTGCCATCACAAAGTGAGTTAAATTGGAATTTTGGAATCTTTTTGGCACACATTCAGCCTTCCCGGGATTAGGTCCAACCTCGTATCCCATTTTTCATAAAAATAAAATCAAATAGTAAATAATAAAATCAAATAAAATCCCAACACCAAACCAAAAACAGAATCTTTGTGTAAGATAAAAACAGGGAACGTTTTATTCCTTATACCAGGAGTAGCTCCCCAAAATCTTCCGTGAAACTGAAAAGAATGGGATGTAATATATATTTATATAGCATTCAGGCCACTGGGAAAGTTCTTTCAACTTTCACTTTTTAAACGAAATCCTTTTTAGGGCTGGAAGAGAAACCACTTTCTCTAGATGGGTCTAGCGCTTTAAGTCCTCCCCGTCCTTCCCCCTCCCTGCTAGTAAAAACCTGTCCAAAATCCTCCCCTCACCTCCCGAACTTAAAGAAAAAAAAGAACTAATTGGAAACGGGGTGGGTGGGGGAGAAGGGGGAGAGAAGAGGAGGGGAGAAGAAAAGAGAGGAGAGGAGGAGAAGGGGGAGAGATGGGGAGGGAGGAATAAAGAGAAGAGGAGGGAAGGGGGAGGAGACAAGAAGGAGAAAGGGGGTGAGGAGAGAGGGGAGAGAGATGGGGAGGGAGGAATAAAGAGAAGAGGAGGGAAGGGGGAGGAGACAAGAAGGAGAAAGGGGGTGAGGAGAGAGGGGAGAGAGATGGGGAGGGAGGAATAAAGAGAAGAGGAGGGAAGGGGGAGGAGACAAGAAGGAGAAAGGGGTGAGGAGAGAGGGAGAGAGATGGGGAGGAGGAAGAAGAGAAGAGGAGGAAGGGGAGAAGATAAGGAGGAGAGAGGGAGGAGGAGGAGGGAGAAGGGAGGGAGGGAGGAGGAAGAAGAGAAGAGGAGGAAGGGGAGAAGAAAAGAGAGGAGGAGAGGGGGTGAGGAGGAGGGAGAAGAGGAGGAGGAGGGAGGAAGAAAGAGAAGGGGAGAAGATAAGAAGGAGAGGAGAGAGGGAGGAGGAGGGGTGAGGAGAGAAGTGGAAGAGATGAGAAGGGAGGAATAAAGAGAAGTGGAGGGAAGGGGAGAAGAAAAGAGAGGAGGAGAGGGGTGAGGAGAAAGGGGAGAGATGGGGAGGGAGGAAGAAAGGGAAGAGGAGGAAGAGGGAGAAGGAAGAGGGGTGAGGAGAGAAGTGGGAGAGATGGGTAGGGAGGAATAAAGAAAAGAGGAGCGAAGGGGGAGAAGACAAGGAGGAGAGGGGGGGTGAGGAGGGAGGGGAAAGAGGGGAAGGGAGGAAGAAAGAGAAGAGGAGGGAAGGGGGAGAAGACAAGCAGGAGGGAGAGGGTGAGGGGAGAAGGGCTGAAGAGGGTGAAAAGAGAGGGGGAGGAGAGGAAAGAGAAAGAAGGGGGGGAAGGGAAGAGTTTTAAGTCTGAAAGTTCACAAACTTCCCGTGGCCTGAGAGGTAACTTTCCCCGCCTCTCCAGGAGATTTCCCACCCCTCCTTTTTTTTAAAAAAAGAGACCGAGGTTGCGAGTGGGGGTCACTCCAGGCGACCGAGTTTGGTTTACTTCGGATTGACTCAAAAGAAGCCCCCCACCCCCACCTCCCGCAGCTGCCAGCGCGAGAAAAGCAAGGAAAGTGACTTACCTTAAAACTTTCCAGCTTTTCAGCGAGTCCAAGTCGGGGATGATAGAAACCATCGTTCCGTCTCTCTCTCTCTCTCTCTCCGTTTTAAAGCCAAGCAGCTTCGGAGATGCGGCCGGGAAGCTGGACCGAATGAGCCCAAAGCGGCCGAGAAAGGGGAAAACGACGCGGGGCTTCTCGTCCCCCCCCACTCCCCCGGCTCTTTTTCTTTCCTTCTTGGCGAAAGAAAATAACCGAACTGCGCCTCCCTGCTTGATAAAAGCCCAGGCGCGCTTTTGGAAAAGAAAAGCGAGCGGAGCGGGGCGGAGGAAAAGCGCCCGAAGGCTCCAAGCGCTGCCCTTTCGCCACTTGCTCTGGCTCGGCTCGGCTCGGCCCCCGCACAGGCGAGGCTTAACCTTGAGGGAAGCGCCTTCGCCTCCTCCCGCAGCGGCTGCAGTTCGGGCCCCGATTGCCGAGAGCTGAAGAGTTGCTGTCCGCTGGGCTGGGGGTTTGTGGGGAGTGGCGGAGGCTACTTTTCACGGGCTGACTTCCCGGCGCAGCAGCGGGGATCAAGAGGCCAGAATTTAGGGGAAAATCCCCCCTCCTCATTTTGAGACACTCTAAACGCTCATGCATCCTCCTCTTTTCATTTTCTCTCTTCTCTTTTTACCCTTCCGCTTCTCTCTTTTTACTATTAATCTTCTCTTTTTCTCCCTCTTCTCTCCCTTTACTCTTCTTCATTTCTCTTTTCTTTTCTCCTCTCCTCCTTTCTCTCTCTTCTCTTTGTACTTCTCATCTCTTTTCTCTTTTTTCTGTTAATCTTCTCTTTTTTCTCCTCTTTCTTTTCCCTCCCTTTTCCCTTCTTCTCTTCTCTTTTCTCCTCCCCTCCTCCTCCTCCACCTCTTAATAATAATAATAATAATAATAATAATTTAATTTGTATACCACCCTTCTCCCGAAGGACTCAGGGCGGCGAACAGGCAGATCAAATAAAAACGATGCATTTCAATAAAAAACAATATTTAAAAAACTTATTCCAATAGCCTAAATTTAAAATACAATACAACATATAAAATAAACCCCATAAAATCCATATTTAAAACCCTATTAAAAAACCCTATTAAGCCAGTCCTGCTCGAAAGAATAGATATGTTTTAAGCTCGCGGCGAAAGGTCCGGAGGTCTGGAAGTTGTCGAAGTCCTGGGGGAAGCTCATTCCAGAGGTCTTCTCTTTTCTCTTTTTCCTCTTCTGTCTTCTCTTTTTTTTACTAGTAATCTTCTCTTCTCTCCCTTTACTCTTCTTCATTTCTCTTTTCTCTTTTCTCCTCTTCTCTCCCTTTACTCTTCTTCATTTCTCTTTTCTTTTCTCCTCTCCTCCTTTCTCTCTCTCTCTTTTTACTAGTAATCTTCTCTTCTCTTTCTCTTTTTCTGTTATCTTCTCTTTTTTTCTCCTCTTTCTTTTCCCTCCCTTTTCCCTTCTTCTCTTCTCTTTTCTCCTCCCCTCCTCCTCCTCCACCTCTTAATAATAATAATAATAATAATAATAATAATAATTTAATTTGTATACCACCCTTCTCCCGAAGGACTCAGGGCGGCGAACAGGCAGATCAAATAAAAACGATACATTTCAATAAAAAACAATATTTAAAAAACTTATTCCAATAGCCTAAATTTAAAATACAATACAACATATAAAATAAACCCCATAAAATCCATATTTAAAACCCTATTAAAAAACCCTATTAAGCCAGTCCTGCTCGAAAGAATAGATATGTTTTAAGCTCGCGGCGAAAGGTCCGGAGGTCTGGAAGTTGTCGAAGTCCTGGGGGAAGCTCATTCCAGAGGTCTTCTCTTTTCTCTTTTTCCTCTTCTGTCTTCTCTTTTTTTTACTAGTAATCTTCTCTTCTCTTTTTCCCTTCTCTTTTCACACTTTTCTTTTCTCCCCCTTTCTTTTCTCATCTTTCTCTTCTCTCTGTTTTTTTCATTCTTCTCTTTTCTCTCCTCCTCGTCCCCTCCCCCACGCACACACATTAGAACAGGGGTCTCCAACCTTGGTCCCTTTAAGACTTGTGGACTTCAACTCCCAGCTTTGCTGGCTGAGGGATTCTGGGAGTTGAAGTCCACAAGTCTTAAAGGGACCAAGGTTGGAGACCCCTGCATTAGACGTTTACCTGAGCCTGGTTCTTTCTACTTTTGCAGTACCTAACAAGAGTTGTTTATTTTTTCAAGGTGCAAATCATAACAGCCCAACCACACATCATTTATGTTGTTAAGCAGAGAAGCAACACCTTCCCTATCAAAAAAAATTGTAATGACAGTTAGTCATCTCCAACAGAGTATATAGGTGATACTCCATTAAAATGGGGTTGAGAGATAAAATCTGTACAAAATGTTTTACAGGTGGCATTTAACACCGGCGAGATTGGTTAAAATGTATACAAATATGAAACCGGAGTGCTAGAAATGCAAGCACAAGTATGGAACATTTTATCACATGTGGTGGCAATGCCCCAAAGCAAAAAATATTGGGAACAGATAAGGAGATGGCTGCAAGAGATAACAGGAGAACAAACTGAATTTAAAGCTGAACTATTTTTATTAGGAATGATTAACCGAAAGATCAAGAAGAAACTCCAATACATTATTGTGCACATAGTAACAGCAGCGAGAATTGTCTATGCTCAAGGTTGGAAACTAGAAAATACACCAGCCAATGAGATGATTATATACAATATACTAGAATGTGCTGAGATGGATAGGCTCACATTAGAAATGAAAGGCAAGGAAGAAGCAGAATTTTATGAGGTGCGTGATAAGTGGTATAACCGGTTCTGCAACCCAACAAGAAAGACACAGACTTCAGAGGATAATTAGAACTGCAGAAAAAATAATTGCTACCAACCTGCCTTCCATTGAGGACCTGTATACTGCACAAATCAAGAAGAGGGCCGTGAAAATATTTACAGACCCCTCGCATCCTGGATATAAACTGTTTCAACTCCTACCTTCAAAATGACGCTATAGAGCACTGCACACCAGAACAACTAGACACAAAAACAGTTTTTTCCCGAAGGCCATCACTCTGCTAAACAAATAATTCCATCAACACTGTCAAACTATTTACTGAATCTGCACTACTATTAATCTTCTCATAGTTCCCATCACCAATCTCTTTCCACTTATGACTGTATGATTGTAACTTGTTGCTGGCAATCCTTATGATTTATATTGATATACTGACCATCAATTGTGTTGTAAATGTTGTACCTTGATGAACGTATCTTTTCTTTTATGTACCCTGAGAGCATCTGCACCAAGACAAATTCCTTGTGTGTCCAATCACACTTGGCCAATAAAAATTATATTCCTATTCTATTCTATTCTATTCTATTCTATTCTATTCTATTCTATTCTATTCTATTCTATTCTATTCTATTCTAGAAGAGAGAAACAAAAATGCATATGAATAAATTTAAATACCTGTAAGAGACACATGACACAGTACTGTAAAAAAAATGTTTATTGTTATGTAAATTGAAAATAAAAAATGCCATGGTTTGGGGGCAGGTTGATTAAGGATTGTGTGCCGTTGAGTCAATGATGACTCTTAGCCACCACATAGATGGAATTTCTCCAGGTCCATCTGTCCCTAACCTGGTCTTTCAGGTGTTGTACTGGTACCCTTGTTGCCATGGTAACGGTGTCCATCTACATGCTGCTGGTCAGCCTCTTCTTCTCCCTTTAACTTTACCCAGGATTCTGGACTTCCTTGAGGATTGTACGGCTTGCCTGTTAAAGACTACTTCAGCTTTAATTGCAATAATACAAGAGCAACCAATAGATTTAAATTTAATGTTAACCGCTTTAATCTAGATTGCAGAAAATATGACTTCTGTAACAGAATCATAAGTGCTTGGAACACTTTACCTGACTCTGTGGTCTCTTCCCATAATCCTAAAAACTTTAACCAAAAACTTTCTACTATTGACCTCACCCCATTCCTAAGAGGACCATAAGGGGCGTGCATAAGAGCACAAACGTGCCTACCGTTCCTGTCCTATTGTTTTTCTTTTCTTCTTCCTATATATAAATATGCTTATACCTCCTAATATTTACTCATATATATGTTTATATACTATATAATTTTTTTGTATGGCACTTATATATATTGTTGTGACAAAATAAATAAATAAAAAAAATTGATTGCGTACAATCCAAGTGTCAATTCTTAGCAACCACATAGACAGACAATCTATCCTTAACCTGGTCGTTCAGGTCTTCCAAAGGTGTCTTTATCACCACTGTAACTGAATCCATCTGCCTTTCTAAGGTCTTTTTTCTCTTTCCACGTTTCCCAGCTTTACAGACTTATCTAACCTTATACAACCTTGGCAACTTTAAGACTTGTGGACTTCGATGCCAGAATTCTGGAAGTTGAAATCCACAAGTCTTAAAGTTGCTGCGGTTGGAGACCCCTGATTTAGAGAGCTAGGTCTTCACATGAGGTATCCAAAGTAGGATCGTTTGAACCGGGTCCTCTGTACCTCGATTGAGATCTCTTAAGTAGATTACTTCGATGATCCATTAGTCTGTATTCTTGGCTGTCCTCGATATAATCAGGAATCTTCTCCAACGCCCAAGTTCGAAAGCATCTATACTCTTTCTACACTGCTTTCAGGCAGGACTGGGAAGTTAAAAAGACTTAGAATAACTTGATTGTCACTTTAAATGTACAGTCAGAGCTGAAGAGGCTTCTTGGATGAAAAGTGAAATGCCTTCAAAGAAAAAACAGAAAGTCCAGTTGCCTCTTGAAAAAAAGCACCTTTGGGACAACCATGACCTAGATGACTGAAAATCTCCATAGATATTGGCTTTTACAACCTTTGGACTTCAACTCCCAGAATTCTTGAGTCAGCATAGCTGGCTCAGGAATTCTGGGAATTGAAGTTCACAGGTCATAAAGTGGCCATAGTTGCCCACCCCTCTCCTAGTAGTTATCTGTCTTAAAGGTAAAGGTAAAGGTATGTGCTAGTCATTCCCAACTCTAGGGGGCGGTGTTCATCTCGATTTCAAAGCCGAAGAGCCAGCACTGTCCAAAGACATCTCCGTGGTCATGTGGCTGGCATGACTTAACACCAAAGGCACACAGAACGCTGTTACCTTCCCACCAAAGGTGGTCCCTATTTTTCTACTTGCATTTTTACCTGCTTTCGAACTGCTAGGTTGGCAGAAGCTGGGACAAGTCACGGGAGCTCACCCTGTTATGTAGCACAAGGGATTCAAACCGCTGAACTGCTGACCTTTCGATTGACAAGCTCAGCCTCTTAGCCACTGAGCCACTGCATCCCTTCTTCCATCTTAGAGAAGACTAAGAAAACATTTATGGCTTTTTACCAACTAATGAGACAAAACAGACAAACAGGCAGGCAAGAGGATGTAAACTTCTGATTTATTGTTCATAAGCCAGCAGTTGGGGCTAAAACAAATTCTGTTTAGAGTAAAATCTATGCTCAAATACTCAGGTTCCAATTATTCCCAGTCTTTGTCTTTTATGGAAGGAAAATTTCTCCCAGTTCGTAGTTATGATAAAACATCAGCTTTGATATTTATGGATATTCTCAATCATCCAGGTCATGGTTGGCCCAAAAATTGCTTTTTCCAAAAGGCAATTGGAGTCCCTTGGTTGTTGTTTTTTTCACCCTTTTGCTTCTCATCCAATAGGTTTATTCAGTTCCTGGATGAGAAGCAAAAACTTTTCAAAGAAAAAAAACCAAGCAAGTCCAGTTGCACCTTTGGGACAATCGGGTTGACTATCACACCTAGTATGAAGCAGAAGTGGGTTTCACATAATTTCACCACCGGTTCACCATGCACCGAAAATGTCTTTGCATTCATGCGCACCTCTTAGAAAACATGGCTAAATAAGACAGCATAGCGGAGGGGTGGGTGGGCAGGTACCACAGGTTGCCACTACTAGTTCTCCTGAACGGGTCCAAACCGGCTGAATACCACCACTGGCATGAAGGCCAAACCGGCCGAATACCATCTCTGGTGTGAAGGCCAAACCGGCCGAATACCACCTCTGGTGTGAAGGCCAAACCGGCTGAATACCACCACTGGCATGAAGGCCAAACTGGCTGAATACTACCACTGGAGTGAAGGCCAAACCGGCCGAATACCACCTCTGGTGTGAAGGCCAAACCGGCTGAATACCACCACTGGCATGAAGGCCAAACCGGCTGAATACCCATTGATTGGAAGGCCAAACCAGCTGAATACCACCACCGGTATGAAGGCCAAACCGGCTGAATACCACCTCTGGTGTGAAGGCCAAACCGGCTGAATACCACCATTGATTGGAAGGCCAAACCAGCTGAATACCACCACCGGTATGAAGGCCAAACCGGCTGAATACCACCACTGGTGTGAAGGCCAAACCAGCTGAATACCACCACCAGTGTGAAGGCCAAACCGGCTGAATACCACCACTGGTGTGAAGGCCAAACCAGCTGAATACCACCACCGGTGTGAAAGCCAAACTGGCTGAATACCACCACCGGTGTGAAGGCCAAACCGGCTGAATACCACCACCAGTGTGAAGGCCAAACCAGCTGAATACCACCATTGATTGGAAGGCCAAACCAGCTGAATACCACCACCGGTGTGAAGGCCAAACCGGCTGAATACCGGTGTGAAGGCCAAACCGGCTGAATACCACCACTGGTGTGAAGCCCTGGTATTTGACTGGTTGCTTTTGACCGTAGATTAAGGTCCCAAAGGTGCTTTTTTTTCAAGAGGCAACTAGACCTCCTTGTTTTCCTTTGAAGATGTTTCACTTCTCCTCCAAGAAGCTTCTCCATTCACTACCATCCAGTCAGAGCTGAAGAAGCTTCTTGGAGGAGAAGCAAAAGGTCTTCAAAGAAAAAGAAAATCCAATTGTCTCTTGAAAAAGCACAACCGAAACTGGGATGACTGAGATTCTCCACAGACATTTGGCGATGCACTTTGGGATGAACAACCTTTGAATGGTGCGGGAAAATGAACGGATTTCCAGAAAAAAATGGCAGACTACAAAAACCATGCGCACTTCACTTTAGATGTAGATAACACTCATAAAACATCCTGCAGAAAGCCCAGCTCCACAACAAGTCCTTTCAGCAGTTCCAAGAAAGCTCCACACCCATTTGCACCACTCAGGTGACCCTGAGGACACAGATAAACCTCCAAGTGGCCTTAACGACCCTCTAAAACAGGGGTAGTCAACCTTTTTATACCTACCACCCACTTTTGTATCTCTGTTAGTAGTAAAATTTTCTAACTGCCCACCGGTTCCACAGTAATGCACCGTGTATCATCGTCTGTGCATGTCTCTCGCGCATCGTGGATTGGGTTTGGGTTTGGGGGGGGCGCCGGCTACCCGCTCTGCTTGTCTGTGATAGCTGGGTGGTGTGGGGGTAGATGCGCGAGCTATTCTAGGACAAGGCTCTTTTGTTTGCGGTCGCACTATAGCGCCATTTAGTTTCACTTGCGTAACATGAACTAAACTTATGCGTGGGCGATACAAATAGTATATTTTCAGAAATTTAAATTGTCACGGGGAATTTTATGAAAACCTAATGAAAATGTTTTTAAATAATGCTATGAATTTTTTTTTTTAAGTCAATTAAATTAAAAAAAGGAAAGGAAAGTGCTTCAGTATCGGACAAAACCCCTACCGCCCACCATGAAAGCTGGAATGCCCATTAGTGGGCGGTAGGGACCAGGTTGACTACCACTGTTCTAAAAAGATGCAAATGACCAGCTGTCTTCAAGGAACATAAATCCTTCCATTCCCCACCATCCAGTCAGAGCTGGAGAAGCTTCTTGGATGAGAAGCAAAATGTCTTCAAAGAAAACCTAGAATGTCCAGTTGCCTCTTGAAAAAGCACCTTTGGGACAACCAGGACCTGGATGACTGAGAATCTCAATAGACATTCTACTGTAGAATAACTTGTTTGATTTATTTACAGGTCATTCTCGACTTACAACAGTTCATTTAGCGACCGCTCGAAGTTACAACGGCACTGAAAATAGTGACTTATGACCATTTTTCACACTTATGGCCATCACGACATCATGGTCACGTGATTTACATTCACATGCCTGACAACTGACTCACATTTCTGACGGTCGCAGTGTTCAGGAGTCACTGGGCAAACCTCTGGCAAGCAAAGTCAATGGAGAACCCAGATTCACTTAACAACCATGTTATTAATTGAATAACTGCAGTGTTTCACTTAACAACCATGTTATTAATTGAACAACTGCAGATTTTTTTTTTAATTTTTATTTCCATTTTCCAACATCATATTTATGTACAAACTATTATCCATCATTAATCATCAATTTTTATTTATCACTGATTCAGGCCTGCCCGACTGCCACTTCCTTTCTTCACAACCTCCCTCTACGTTGCTCCCATGTAACACCACTCCTGCGCAGTCTGCACTGGCTACCTGTGGTCTTTCGGGTGCACTTCAAGGTTTTGGTGACTACCTTTAAAGCGCTCCATGGCTTAGGGCCAGGGTACTTATGGAACCGCCTGCTGTTACCGAATGCCTCCCACCGACCTGTACGCTCGCACAGAGAGGGACTCCTTAGGGTGCCGTCCGCCAAGCAATGTCGGCTGGCGGCCCCCAGGGGGAGGGCCTTCTCTGTGGGGGCTCCCACCCTTTGGAACGAACTTCCCCCTGGACTTCGGCAACTGCCGGACCTTCGGACTTTCCACCGAGAACTGAAGACCTATTTGTTTGTTCACGCAGGACTGGCATAGGATTTTAATCAGTTTTAATGTTTTAATATTTTATAATTATGGGGTTTTATTCTAAATGTTTTAATTCAGCCATTTATGTAATAAGTTTTTTAATTATGGTTTTATGTGTATATTGCTGTTGTTTTACTATGGCTGTAAACCGCCCTGAGTCCTTTGGGAGAAGGGCGGTATAAAAATTTAATAAATAAGTAAATAAATACCCTCTACTACTTTCCCATCCTTCATCTCCTTCACTTTACTACTTCCTCTCCTCCTTCTCCACTCCTCCCTTCTTCCACCCTATCTAACCTTCTTATTCCCCTCCTCCTTCTCAACTCTTTCCTACCTACTTTCTTCCCTCCTTCTACTCCTCTCTCCTTTTCTTTCTGAAATGGCAGTCGGGCAGCCCCAATATCATTTTAAATTTTAATTTCATATCTTCAAACATTACTGTACATTAATAACCAATCCATGTATCATTTCCCCCCCCCTTTCCCCCTCTCCTCACCCTTCCCCCCCACCAGACTTCCCAGAGCAAATACCGGGTATTATGACCAACAATCACAAGCTAAAGTATACAAAATATACATTTATTTATTTATTTATTTATTTATAATTACATTTTTATACCGTACCATCTCCCGAAGGACTCAGGGCGGTGTACAGCCAATATTAAAATACACATAACACTATGATATAAATATAATAAATAAACACTATTTAAAAACAATTTAAAAACAAATATTTAGTGGCCGAATCACTAAAACGGTCGAAGACCGATTAAAAACCCATTAAAATTTCGCTAAAATACATTCTTAGGCTAGTCCCGCTCGGTGAAATAATAAAGTCTTTAGTAAAAATAAACATAAACTCCCACCCTCAAAAATTTAAAACTCTAAATCCCCTCACAATAAAAATCAAGAGATAAGAAAGAATAATAAAAAAGAAAAAAGAAAAGAAACAGTACCAACTTCACATAACTGCAGTGATTCTTGAAGTGGCAAGAAACATCGCAAAATGGGACAAATCCACTTAATAAAATTTTCACCTAACAATATCCATTCTAGGCTCAATTGCGGTCATAAGTCGAGGACTAGACTACCTGTCCGAATAGAGCGAAACTCCCAACATATATTACACAGCATAATCGGTGAATCCAACCCGCTGTTGAATATCGATGGCAACTGCAAGTAAAACTTTGGGAAAGGAAATTGAGGTGAAGTCAACATTTAATTCAGTTTGACTCTTCGTAATTTCATAAGTTCAGCCATGTAATATTTACATGAGAGGCGAGGAACATTTCTACCTCAGAAGATTAAATCCTAAATTAACTTCCTCCCCTCCCTTTTTTTCCCTTGCAGGCCCAAAAACATCTACAAGTAACGTTAACGTATATTCGAAAAAGTTGTTATGTACACGAAAGCCTCACTTTAATGGACCATGGGGAGCAGGTGTCAGCTAAATCCAATTCTGTGCCATTTGGATCAATTTATGTCATTTCTGTAATTATATAATTGACATCCATGGTTTCATTTGCTGTAAATCCTCGGTTTAACAGGCAATCTTTTTATTTAATGGGGAAGCCTTGATTTAATGGACATGCCTGTTAAATGGGACATAAGTCATTTTAGCCAGCAAGAAGAAGAATGCAAAAAATAAACACAGGCCAGTAAAGGGAGAGAAAACATAATCTCAAATCTTGACTTGTTTATCTAGGTCGAGGTAGTCAACCTTTTCATACCTACCGCCCACTTTTGTATCTCTGTTAGTAGTAAAATTTTCTAACCGCTCACCAGTTCCACAGTAACGCGCCATGTATCATCGTCTGCGCATGCTTCTCGCGCATCGTGGATTGGGTTTGAGGGGGACGCTGGCTACCAGCTCTGCTTGTCTGTTACAGCTGGGTGGTGTGGGGGGAGATGCGCGAGCTATTCTGAGACGAGGCTCTTTTGTTTGCGGTCACACTATAGCGCCATTTAGTTTCACTTACGTAACGTGAACTAAACTTATGCGCGGGTGATACAAATAGTATATTTTCAGAAATTTAAATTGTTACGGGGAATTTTATGAAAACCTAATGAAAATGTTTTTAAATAATGCTATGATTTTTTTTAAAAAAGTCCATTAAATTAAAAAAAAAAAGGAAAGTGCTTCAGTATCGGACAAAACCCCTACCGCCCGCAATGAAAGCTGGAACGCCCACTAGTGGGCAGTAGGGACCAGGTTGACTACCACTGATCTAGGTAGTTTCAATCATATGAGCTGGGTTTTTTTTTTAAAAAAGAAACTATTTCTCCTCTGATGTGTTTGTGTATGAATGTATATTTCAAATCAGTTATGACTCTCAGCAATTCTCATCCATTTAACTACAACTATAGGCAAAAATCTAATGACTGTATTTGTGCCCTCAGCTAAGTTTGGTTATAATTTATAAATAGCAGGATCGCTATTTTGGGGATACAATGATGGAAGATCCTGGAAGAAAGGCCAGAGATAAATCTACTGAAATAAAAGTGGAGCAATTTTATTCAACAGACCTTCCAATATTGAAGCATTAACTGGCTGCCCGTGGGAGAATATCTAGGTTAATTGCTAGGTGCCCAGGATCGTGTCTTCCCTCGGAAGGCGCATCCAATTCAACTGTGGTAGGCCAAATTCATCTATGCTAACCAAAGGTGGGTTTCACATAATTTTACTACCGGTTTGCCGCGCACACACGAAAATGTGAACACACACTTTCTGTGCATGCACGTGGCCTTCTGCGCATGCACTTTGCTCACATTCATGCACGTGGCTTAGAAAACATGGCTAAATAGGACGGCATAGCACTGGGGCGGGTGTTGTGTCCCACTCCTCCTCTGACGACCGGGTCTGCGAAGACTGTATCAAGCGTGGCCACGAAGCCTCTGCAGCTTTGCCAAATTCCTGTCAGAATTCTCAGGGCAGGCAGGAATCCAAGGTGTGACTTCAGCAACCAGCACGGTCCGTGGCCAATAAGGCCCCCCTAATACATGATCTGATTCAGGGGGGTGCCGTGGATATTATAGGCGTTACGGAGACCTGGTTGGGCACTGAAGGGGGTGTGCCCCTGGTCGAGATGTGCCCACCAGGTTTCCGTGCATTCCATCAGCCGAGGGCCCAGGGTAGGGGTGGAGGGGTGGCGGTTGCTATTAAAGAGAGTCTAGAGCCGAGGGAGACCACTGTACCTCAGATTGCCGGGTGTGAATCCCTCTTTGTGAGGTGGGGTCATAGATGTCAGATGGGCTTGCTGGTCGCGTACCTGGCTCCTTGCTGCGTGACAGCTGCCCTGCCCGAGCTCCTGGAGGTGCTTGCCGGGGTGGCAGTGGAGACCCCCAGACTTTTAGTCATGGGGGACTTTAACTTGCCATCTGCCGGCTCGTCATCGACGGTAGCTCGGGAGTTCTTGGCCTCCATGACGGCCTTAGACCTGACTCAAGTAGTGGATGGCCCCACTCACATCGGGGGAGGCACACTGGACCTGATTTTTGTCTCTGGTCATTGAACCTTTGTCATGGTCAGATCACTCTCTCCTTCGCCTGGACTTTCTGACCGCTACCCAACACCGCAGGGAGACGGAACCATTACGTTGGTACCGTCCCAGGCGCCTGATGGACCCAGAGAGGTTTCGGACGGAGCTTGGGCCACTTCCTGAGTCTCTGGCTCAGCTAGCAGGAGATGGGAGAGGCCCGGCTGACAAGAGGAGGGCGGGCGAGGCATAACAGCAGGGGAGGCGGGGGAGTGGGCCCACCCACAGGTCACCACTACAGGTTCGTTCGAAGCGGCTGAATACCAACCCTGAAGGCTAACCCATATTGCAGTTTGCTCAATTTTTACCTTAGACTAGGCTAGAGAAAAATTGGGAAAGGAGTCCGGCAAGGCTGTATACTATCGCCCTGCCTATTTAACCTATATGCAGAGCACATCATGAGAAAAATTCTATTCAAAGTTAGAATTAGGCTATTTACAACCTGGATTTGCAGTTCTGATAGCTGGATGCCACCTGTGGTCACATGACCAAACTTCAGGTGTTTAGCAACCAAGGCGCATTTTTGACTGTTTGCAGTGTCCTGTGGTCATGACTTACAATGTTTTTGCCCCAGATTAGCATTTACTACTAAGGTAGGTATAAAGTGACCAGATTTCAGCGATGGCAAAGTGGGACACCATTGACCGGGGGGGCGGAATCGGGGGCCTGCACATGCGCACTGAGTCTTGCCACCTGCCTGAAGGAGGAGGAGCGGCTGCTGCTTCTCCGCTCTTCCAGGCAGGCTCGGCTCTCCTCTCGGCTCTTCCAGGCAGGCTCGGCTCTTCTCTTCCTCTCGGGTGAAGTCAAGCGGCGTCTCTCCTCCCTATCGCGCCCTCTTCTCCGCCACTCCCCCTTCTCCGCCTCCTCCTCTTGCGTTGCCGCCTCCCATTTTCAGAATGGGAATGAAACAAACAAAAAAATCAGGACTTTTTGGAATTGCCGCGGGACGCGGGACAAATTATAATTTGCAATAAGTTGACTTTGTAAAAATATACAAATAGAATGAGACTATTGCCTTATACACTGTAAGCCACCCTGAGTCTTCGGAGAAGGGCGGGATATAAATGTAAACCAAAAAAATAAAATAAAAAAAATTATTCAAAAGCGGGACTGTCCCGCCAAAAGCGGGACGTCTGGTCACTATAGGTAGGTACCATTGTTCAGCACAAACGGATCCACAGTACACCATTAGTTCACTTTGCAAAACTGCATTTACTTAACGATCATGGCATTCGCTTAGTGACTGTGGCTTTCACTGAACCACTGCTGCAAAAAAAAAAAAAAGATCATACAGTTTTATAACCGTTATGACTTACCACGATGGGCAGGTTCCATGACGGTTTTTATTTTTGTTTACATTTATATCCCGCCCTTCTCCGAAGACTCAGGGCGGCTTACAGTGTGTAAGGCAATAGTCTTATTCTATTTGTATATTTACAAAGTCAACTTATTGCCCCCCCCAACAATCTGGGTCCTCATTTTACCTACCTTATAAAGGATGGAAGGCTGAGTCAACCTTGGGCCTGGTGGGACTAGAACCTGCAGTAATTGCAGGCAGCTGGTTTTAATAACAGGCTTCTTACAGCCTGAGCCACCCCTGGTCATAAGTCAAGGACTATCTCTACATCCAGCCCCTCCTTCTTGCATCGAATAGATGACCTCGTCCTCCCTTACAGCAAAAACATTGACATATTTCATATTGCCAAATCGAAAAAAAATGCAATGGGGTTTTTACTCGGTTTTTTTCTCTCTCTCCTGCAATCAGGAGCTATACATTCCAACAATACCCTGTTCTGCTTTCCATAGCAAAAGAAAGAAAGAAAAACAAACAAACCCCAAAGTTTTCTTTAAATTGCCTGGAGTCTTTTTTTTTTCTTTTCTTTTTTTCTTTTTTTAAAAAAGAAAATCTTGATTGGACAAGCACAATTCATTTATTTCTAACCTTTCCGCGGATCCTGGGTCATAATGTCAAGAAGCAACTTTTAGCGCTTTGGAGTCTACAGAGAAATGAGATTGGCAAGGTCACAAGAGGTGGTTTTTAATTTTTTTGGATTTATATCAGCACCCATCTGCTTAGCGGGCACCTAGTTCAGGAGACGGTATATCTACATCTAGGGCATGGCAAATAAATCCCATCTGTGCATTTCCTCCCCCCCCCCCGCCCAGTGCTATTGTCCATGTTGTGTCCCACTCCTCCGCTGACGGCCGGGTCAGGGAAATCCGAATCAGGCGTGCCTCTGCAGCTCTGCCAAAGTCCTAGCAAAGTCCTCAAGGCAGGCAGGAGACCAGAAAGTGACTTCAGCAAGATATGTTTAGACTTTGCCTGACTCAGAGAATGCCAGAAAGCAGATCCTTTATATAGGCCATGGGGTGTGGCTCCATGACTCAGCACTTATCCAGGCCTGCCCCTCCCTTCCTTCTGTTGCCTCCGCCTATCAAGTCTTCTGACGCGAGGGTCACTCCAGTCGGCAGCTGTTGGTAATTGACCTCCCTCAGGCTCACATGCTGTGGAGGAGGGGGAGGGGTCTAGTTGCTCCGTTTGCCTGGGCATGGAGCCAGAGCTGAGGGCTGGAGGTATTTCTTCCTCTTCAGCCTATCTGGGCATGGAGCCAGGGCTGGGGCTGGGAGGCATACTAGAACATTCCTCCATGTTCAGAAGCAGATAAGAAGACCTCGGCTGAGGTGAGATTGGACGAGACACAACAGTCCGACCACCAGTAAGTAAGTTAGAAACTAGATAAATTTCAATCCTTCCAGCCGATTGTAAAGACAATAAGGCCACATGGCTGATATGCTGTCATGACACCTTCTTTACATTCAAGAGGAGACTCAACACTCATTGTAATGAAGATGGACATGCACTTAATTTCGCAGCTACTAAGATGGTTGGCCGAGCAGGTACAAAAATAGCCAGGGAAATGATTGAAACCTGGGAAATGGGCCTCTTGTCAGTCAAACAAGTGGGCCGCGGTGCGGCTCAGGCTGTAAGAAGCCTGTTATTAAAACACAGCTGCCTGCAATTACTGCAGGTTCTAGTCCCACCAGGTCCAAGGTTGACTCAGCCTTCCATCCTTTATAAGGTAGGTAAAATGAGGACCCAGATTGTTGGGGGGTCAATAAGTTGACTTTGTAAATATACAAATAGAATGAGACTATTGCCTTACACACTGTAAGCCGCCCTGAGTCTTCGGAGAAGGGCGGGATATAAATGTAAACAAAAAAACAAAACAAAAAACAAAACAAAACAGGAGTGGTAATTTACCACCAGCTTATCACATACTTGTGGGGACACGGTGGCTCAGTGGCTAAGATGCTGAGTTTGTTGATTGAAAGATCAGCAGTTCAGCAGTTTGAATCCCGAGTGCCGCGTAACGGGGTGAGCTCCCGTTACTTGTCCCAGCTTCTGCCAACCTAGCAGTTTCAGAAGCACGTAAAAATGCAAGTAGAAAAAATAGGGACCACCTTTGGTGGGAAGGTAACAGCGTTCCGTGCGCCTTTGGCGTTGAGTCATGCCGGCCACATGACCACGGAGACGTCTTCAGACAGCGCTGGCTCTTCGGCTTTGAAATGGAGATGAGCACCGCCCCCTAGAGTCGGGAATGACTAGCACATATGTGTGAGGGGAACCTTTTATCACGTACTTAGGAGCCGAGAGCTGGGCAGCACAAGGAAGCAAGAGCCAATTGGCAGCCATCAGTACACCAATCAACCAATAGGAAGGCACCAAAAAAATACGACTCATATGGATAAATTACAACACAAAATGGGTAATTGGTAATCTGTAAGAGACTATATTGAGGGCAAACCCAAAGGTATCTGGGAATGGAAAGAGACTCAGTTGAGGCTAATCCTGCTTGGTGCATCCTTTATATCGTCAATACTCACTTGAAAAATGTAACCCTAAATTACAAATAAAAACCATCCAGAGGAATTTTTAAACCTCATCTTTAATGCAAGAGCTATAAGGACCACTCTAAACCGAGGGCTGCATTGATCTGAAAGCAAAGTCCTTGGTTTTTATATATAAGCAGGATTTTTTTAAAAAAAGGTTAATCAAACGTCACAGACTCCCCCTTTTTAGTCAAAATATCTGGTTGGGGTTTTCCAGGACCTTTTAGGCATAATTCTTAGTTCCTGGTAACTAATGGGCCTGGGACAGACACTTTAAGAGGAGGGGGAGGAAAAGAGGAAGAAAAGAAGAAGGAGAAGGAGAAGGAGAAGGAGAAGGAGAAGAGGAAGAGGAAGAGGAAGAGGGAGGGGGAGCAGGAGGAGGAGCAGGAGGAGCAGGAGGAGGAGGAGCAGGAGGAGGAGGAGGAGGAGAAGAAGAAGAAGAAGAAGAAGAAGAAGAAGAAGAAGAAGAAGAAGAAGAAGAAGAAGAAGAAGAAGAAGAAGAAGAAGAAGAAGAAACTGAATTAAGCATTGGAGATATGGGGATCGGTGGTGTGTTGCTACCGGTTCTCCCCGGTTCGATATCCCGCGCAAAGCGTGTGCGCGAAGCAAGCCGGTGGTAACACTGATTAGAACCTACCACTGATGGGGATTTGACCCTCAAGTGAACTTCTGACAGAGCAAAGGATGTCCACATAAAATACAGAGATAGGGCTTGACTTAAGAGTGGACCAGTGGGAAAAATTGGTCTCTGCAACCCATATGTTTCGCAGAAGGTTTTGACCTAAGGGGTTGAATGCAAGAAGCGTTCTGTCTTCACACTGGGACAAACACACATCCACAAAACCCCTGGCATTTCCGGGGTTAAAAATAGCTCCATTTCTAAATGTAAGGTGATCCGTTATAGGTCACCGTAAGTCAGAACTGTTAACTTTTTTTGTTTTATCAGAAGCTGTCGGCCTGGGATGAGGGGAGGGGAGGGTGTCAATCATTCAAGTTTTCCCTCGGTTTCTCCTTTATCTTGTAAAGGAGATTTATCTACCACTGTTTAAACAGAGGTGAGATCGGAGGACTATCGTTAAGGGAATCCAGCAAGCAGAGAGTGGTTTGAAGTAATGTGGACAAAATAACAAGGATGGCGGCTAGAAGATACTGAGACGTAATGTGGCTTATTTGGAAACCCTTCTTCTGTGATCAAAGAAATGGGGCTGGTTAACCTGGATTTAAGGTATTGTATAAACCTCACTACAGGGATGCAGTGCCTCAGCGGCTAAGACGCTGAGCTTGTTCGAATCCCGAGTGCCACGTAACGGGAGTTGAGCTCCCGTGACTTGTCCCAGCCTCTGCCAACCTAGCAGTTGGAAAGCACATAAAAAATGCAAGTAGGAAAATAGGGACCACCTTTGGTGGGAAGGGAACAGCGTTCCATGAGCCTTTGGCGTTGAGTCATGCCAGCCACATGATCACGGAGACGTCTTCGGACAGCGCTGGCTCTTCGGCTTTGAAACGGGGATGAGCACTGCCCCCTAGAATCAGGAATGACTAGCACGTATGTGCGAGGGGAATCTTTACCTTTACCTTATAAATCTCACTCGTGTGTATGTGTGTGTGTGTGTGTGTGTGTGTGTGTATTTTGGGTTGAATGATCCATGTTCCTTGAGGAACTGATGTGGAAAGTGGAGGTGAAAGTTTACTTTCGAAATGCTGATATTCCACAGCAAGCGAGAAGATTTATGAGATCCTTCTAGCTTCTTTCAGTGGATTTTAAATAATCTCTACCTCGGAGCTCTTATTTATGGACTGCTTTAATTTATAACCATTTTTATTCATAGAGGAAGGGAGAAAAAAAATGTCCTCTATAGTGTGTCGCTCTATGAGAAAATATAAATCAGAAAACACATTTCCGACAGAGATTGCTGAGAGCTTCAAGGAAAAGCGACTCTAATATTAAGAAAAGTGAAGTGAGAAGCAAGAGTGGAAAATCTGGAGAAGAGAGAGATGTGTCTTCATTCAACTGCCCTGGAAAGTACTTTGCTTCGGTAATAAAAAAAAATAATGTTGGTGGGGCACTCTGAGCTTGGTTGTTTTGATCAGAATAGAGCTGGAAGGGACCTTGGAGGTCTTCGAGTCCAGCCCCTTGTTGAAGCAGGAGACACTATACCTGTTGTGCCCCACCCGCCCTCCTCTCCTCAGCCAGGCCCCTCCCATCTCCTGCTAGCTGAGCCAGAGACTGATAGTGAAGAAGAATGGCCTGGCATGCCTCCAGCCCCCAGCCCTGGCACCATGTCCAGACAGACTGAGCAAACAAACCTCCCTACAGCGTGTGAGCACGAAGCCAGCCACGAGCTAGAATTGCCGGCAGCTGAGGACGAAAAGACACAGTGGACAGATCCCCGTTTCTGGAGAATGGAGAGGTGACGTCAGCAACAGGAAGGGAGGGGCAGGCCTGGATAAGTGCTGAATCATGGAGCCACACCCCATGGTCTATATAAAGGATCTGCTTTTTGGCATTCCTTGAGTCAGGCAAAGTCTCATCTGGTTGCTGAAGTCACACCTTGGATTCCTGCCTGCCCTGAGAACTCTGACAGGAATTTGGCAAAGCTGCAGAGGCTTCATGGCCACGCTTGATACAGACTTCCCAGACCCGGCCGTCAGAGGAGGAGTGGGACACGACAATACCCATGATGGTGAACCTATGACATACATGCCAGAGATAGCACACAGAGCTCTCTCTGTGGGTACATGCTCCATCGTCAGCTGATCTCCTTTTGAGACTTTCTGACAAGCAGTGATGCATGGCTCCAGGATGTTGCAAACGTTATAAATACATGCCGGTTGCCAAGCGTCCAAATTTTGACCCTGGCACCCTGGGGATTGTTGCAAAGCCTGTGTGAAAACAATCATAAATCACATTTTTTCCCAATGATGTTGTAACTTCGGTCATTAAACTCGTAGGGTTTAAGTTCCTTACGCCATCCATCTGGTAAACTCGCAAGATTCGTTTCTCTTGCCTTGTGCATGTATACATCCGAAGCGGACTGCGTTGTTTCTCTGTGTCATACGATATATGTGGGGTATATGCATAATTTTGTATTTATTCATTTATATGGGCCACTCTAACCAGGGTGGCACAGTGGTTAGTATGCGGTACTGCAGGCTACTTCTGCTGACTGCCGGCTGGTTGCAATTTGGCAGATCGAATCTCACCAGGCTCAAGGTTAACTCAGCCTTCCATTCTTCCAAGGTGGGTAAAATGAGGACTCAAATTGTTGGGGGAAATATGCTGACTCTGTAAACCACTTAGAGAGGCTGGAAACAGGCCCATTACCAGCCTTCCTGAACTTCCGGTAGGCCCGTTTTTCGCCCTCCCCAAGCCTCTACACACCACTGCAGCATCCCCATTGGTCACGTGATTAAAATCCAGAGGCTTGGCAACTGGCATGTATTTATGACGGTTGCAGTCTTCCAAGGTCAGGTGATCTCCTTTTGAGACTTTCTGACAAGCAGTGATGCATGGCTCCAGGATGTTGCAAACGTTATAAATACATGCCGGTTGCCAAGCGTCCAAATTTTGACCCTGGCACCCTGGGGATTGTTGCAAAGCCTGTGTGAAAACAATCATAAATCACATTTTTTCCCAATGATGTTGTAACTTCGGTCATTAAACTCGTAGGGTTTAAGTTCCTTACGCCATCCATCTGGTAAACTCGCAAGATTCGTTTCTCTTGCCTTGTGCATGTATACATCCGAAGCGGACTGCGTTGTTTCTCTGTGTCATACGATATATGTGGGGTATATGCATAATTTTGTATTTATTCATTTATATGGGCCACTCTAACCAGGGTGGCGCAGTGGTTAGAGTGCGGTACTGCAGGCTACTTCTGCTGACTGCCGGCTGACTGCAATTGGGCAGATCGAATCTCACCAGGCTCAAGGTTGACTCAGCTTTCCATCCTTCCGAGGTGGGTAAAACGAGGACCCAAATTGTTGGGGGCAATAGGCTGATTCTGTCAACCGCTTAGAGAGGGCTGGAAAGCAGTGGTGAAATGTACAAAACCAGTAGCGGTTCCGTGGGTGTGGCTTGGTGGTAGGGTGTAATGTGACTGGGTGGGTGTGGCCAACTTTTTTTTTTAATTTTAAAAGCATTTTTTCTACAACCTCTTCGGCTGAAAAATGCTTTTAAAGGCTTCTGACGATCCCAGCTGAGCCCCGCGATCATCGAAGACTTTTGTTTTCTTTTAAAAGCAAAACAACAACAACAACAACAACCAAACAAACTCCAATGATCGCGCGACTCAGCTGGGCATGGGCGGGGACAGGGATTTTTGCTACCAGTTCTCCAAACCACCCCCTGCCATTGCTACCAATCCGGTCCAAACCGGGAGCATTTCACCCCTTGCTGTAAAGTACTATAAAGCAGTATATAAGTAAGTGTTATTGCTATTTATTTTGTCATGTTTATGTAGGGTATATTGGAAGGGGTATGACCAGAGGTGGGATTCAAAAATGTTAGCAAGGGGTTCTCTGCCTAGTTGCTGGGTGGGCGTGGCCATGGTGGGCATGGCTAGTTGGCCTCCTGCATCGTGGTGGGGGAGGGGCGTTTTTGCCCTCCCTGGGCTCTGGAGGCTCTGGAGTCTGCACCTCACTCTCACTACTATCAGTCTCTGGAGGCTCTGGAGTCTGCACCTCACTCTCACTACTATCAGTCTCTGGAGGCTCTGGAGTCTGCACCTCACTCTCACTACTATCAGTCTCTGGAGGCTCTGGAGTCTGCACCTCACTCTCACTACTCTCAGCCTCTGGAGGCTCTGGAGTCTGCATCTCACTCTCACTACTATCAGTCTCTGGAGGCTCTGGAGTCCACACCCCATTTCTCGATGGCCCTGGCCTCGCCTCCACTTCATCACTGTCCGATTCCACCACCAGCACCGTAGTCTACTGATGGACCACAACAGTATTTTTATGACTTTTGTAACAGAGTTGTTAATGCTTGGAACTCACTACCTGACTCCATAGTCTCTACTCAAAATCCCAAAATCTTCAACCAAAAACTGTCTACCATTGACCTCACCCCATTCCTAAGAGGACTATAAGGGGCGTGCATAAGAGCACAATAGTGCCTACCATTCCTGTCCTATTGTTCCCTTCATTATATCAAATTAATATTATTGATACATATTTTTACTTATATATTTTCTTCAATACATGTTGTTTTATCTATGACAATTGTTTGTGTATAGTGTTGTGACAAAATAAAATTTAAAAAAAATCATTTTAATCTGTGCCGATTAGTGTACGTTCAAAGTGACCACGAAGTTAGTTATTCTTATTCTGTTATTCTGTTCTATTCGAGGATTACCTTGTTTTAAGCACTACCTGGTTAGGATCAATTCGAGAGCGTAATAAAGTGCTTAAAGCCAAGTTTTAAAGGATTTTTCTCAGCATTTTGAGAGGCTGAAGCAATGCCAATTGGCCCTGTCCCCAACCAGCCCGTACAAGACTGAGAAACAGGGAAGTTGGATAAAACAAGATTTAACGGAAGAGAGACTGCCCGAAACTCCTACAGAGTGGCAGCACATCAAGCAAAAAAAAAAAAAGGACCAGCTTTGACAGCTGTAGACACACTGCAGTTCAGCTAAGAATAAATCAACTTGCCTTTCAGATATTGCTGATGTTATGCGGTGGGTCCAGCCCAGGTAAAATTTTGAACTGTTGCAAAGAGCTCGCCTGGAATTTGCAGCTGGCTGCAAATAAATATTGCAACCAGCTGACTCTAAATGCTGTCAGTGTATTAATTTGCATTTTTTCCCCCCTTTACTGGCAGGGAGAAAGTAGAATAAATTTCCGCTTGAATGCCTCAGGTGCTAAAATAACAGCATACCTTGGGAGAACTTTTTTTCAAGGGTATCATATATATTTTTACTTATATATTTTCTTCAATACATGTTGTTTTATCTATGACAATTGTTTGTGTATAGTGTTGTGACAAAATAAAATAAAATAAAAATCATTTTAATCTATGCCGATTAGTGTACGTTCAAAGTGACCACGAAGTTAGTTATTCTTATTCTGTTATTCTATTCTATTCGAGGATTACCTTGTCTTAAGCACTACCTGGTTAGGATCAATTCGAGAGCGTAATAAAGCGCTTAAAGCCAAGTTTTAAAGGATTTTTCTCAGCATTTTGAGAGGTTGAAGCGATGCCAATTGGCCCTGTCCCCAACCAGCCCGTACAAGACTGAGAAACAGGGAAGTTGGATAAAACAAGATTTAACGGAAGAGAGACTGCCCGAAACTCCTACAGAGTGGCAGCACATCAAGCAAAAAAAAAAAAAGGACCAGCTTTGACAGCTGTAGACACACTGCAGTTCAGCTAAGAATAAATCAACTTGCCTTTCAGATATTGCTGATGTTATGCGGTGGGTCCAGCCCAGGTAAAAATTTTGAACTGTTGCAAAGAGCTCGCCTGGAATTTGCAGCTGGCTGCAAATAAATATTGCAACCAGCTGACTCTAAATGCTGTCAGTGTATTAATTTGCATTTTTTCCCCCCTTTACTGGCAGGGAGAAAGTAGAATAAATTTCCGCTTGAATGCCTCAGGTGCTAAAATAACAGCATACCTTGGGAGAACTTTTTTTCAAGGGTATCATATATATTTTTACTTATATATTTTCTTCAATACATGTTGTTTTATCTATGACAATTGTTTGTGTATAGTGTTGTGACAAAATAAAATAAAATAAAAATCATTTTAATCTATGCCGATTAGTGTACGTTCAAAGTGACCACGAAGTTAGTTATTCTTATTCTGTTATTCTATTCTATTCGAGGATTACCTTGTCTTAAGCACTACCTGGTTAGGATCAATTCGAGAGCGTAATAAAGCGCTTAAAGCCAAGTTTTAAAGGATTTTTCTCAGCATTTTGAGAGGTTGAAGCGATGCCAATTGGCCCTGTCCCCAACCAGCCCGTACAAGACTGAGAAACAGGGAAGTTGGATAAAACAAGATTTAACGGAAGAGAGACTGCCTGAAACTCCTACGGAGTGGCAGCACATCAAGCAAAAAAAAAAAAAAGGACCAGCTTTGACAGCTGTAGACACACTGCAGTTCAGCTAAGAATAAATCAACTTGCCTTTCAGATATTGCTGATGTTATGCGGTGGGTCCAGCCCAGGTCAAAATTTTGAACTGTTGCAAAGAGCTCGTTTGAATTTGCAGCTGGCTGCAAATAAATATTGCAACCAGCTGACTCTAAATGCTGTCAGTGTATTAATTTGCATTTTTTCCCCCTTTACTGGCAGGGAGAAAGTAGAATAAATTTCCGCTTGAATGCCTCAGGTGCTAAAATAACAGCATACCTTGGGAGAACTTTTTCAAGGGTATCATATATATTTTTACTTATATATTTTCTTCAATACATGTTGTTTTATCTATGACAATTGTTTGTGTATAGTGTTGTGACAAAATAAAATTTAAAAAAAATCATTTTAATCTGTGCCGATTAGTGTACGTTCAAAGTGACCACGAAGTTAGTTATTCTTATTCTGTTATTCTGTTCTATTCGAGGATTACCTTGTTTTAAGCACTACCTGGTTAGGATCAATTCGAGAGCGTAATAAAGTGCTTAAAGCCAAGTTTTAAAGGATTTTTCTCAGCATTTTGAGAGGCTGAAGCAATGCCAATTGGCCCTGTCCCCAACCAGCCCGTACAAGACTGAGAAACAGGGAAGTTGGATAAAACAAGATTTAACGGAAGAGAGACTGCCTGAAACTCCTACGGAGTGGCAGCACATCAAGCAAAAAAAAAAAAAAAGGACCAGCTTTGACAGCTGTAGACACACTGCAGTTCAGCTAAGAATAAATCAACTTGCCTTTCAGATATTGCTGATGTTATGCGGTGGGTCCAGCCCAGGTCAAAATTTTGAACTGTTGCAAAGAGCTCGCCTGGAATTTGCAGCTGGCTGCAAATAAATATTGCAACCAGCTGACTCTAAATGCTGTCAGTGTATTAATTTGCATTTTTTCCCCCTTTACTGGCAGGGAGAAAGTAGAATAAATTTCCGCTTGAATGCCTCAGGTGCTAAAATAACAGCATACCTTGGGAGAACTTTTTTTCAAGGGTATCATATATATTTTTTTTGAAAAATAAACTATATGCATCAGCCCCGTGGTCTAGTATTCCCTGGATATCTTTTGGCAAACCAAATGTTTTGGGATGTGCTAACTGCAACAATTTGGCTCCAGCTACCAGCTGAATTTCTCAGTGTGTTCTCAAAGCAGTATTGTTTAGAGACCTTGTAAAGATGTCAGTCCAAATTTCTCAAAGCATCAAGCCAACTGAAAAAAAGATTGGTGCTAAGGTTTGCAATGGCGATGGCCTTCATCACAGGGCTAACCTTGAACTAGAGGAGAAACATGTATCTTGCAGCTTTTAGAACTACGCCGCCTTTGACATGACCTGAGTTTAACCCAATAAAATCATTTTAATCTATGCCGATTAGTGTACGTTCAAAGTGACCACGAAGTTAGTTATTCTTATTCTGTTATTCTATTCTATTCGAGGATTACCTTGTCTTAAGCACTACCTGGTTAGGATCAATTCGAGAGCGTAATAAAGCGCTTAAAGCCAAGTTTTAAAGGATTTTTCTCAGCATTTTGAGAGGTTGAAGCAATGCCAATTGGCCCTGTCCCCAACCAGCCCGTACAAGACTGAGAAACAGGGAAGTTGGATAAAACAAGATTTAACGGAAGAGAGACTGCCTGAAACTCCTACGGAGTGGCAGCACATCAAGCAAAAAAAAAAAAAGGACCAGCTTTGACAGCTGTAGACACACTGCAGTTCAGCTAAGAATAAATCAACTTGCCTTTCAGATATTGCTGATGTTATGCGGTGGGTCCAGCCCAGGTAAAAATTTTGAACTGTTGCAAAGAGCTCGTTTGAATTTGCAGCTGGCTGCAAATAAATATTGCAACCAGCTGACTCTAAATGCTGTCAGTGTATTAATTTGCATTTTTTCCCCCCTTTACTGGCAGGGAGAAAGTAGAATAAATTTCCGCTTGAATGCCTCAGGTGCTAAAATAACAGCATACCTTGGGAGAACTTTTTTTCAAGGGTATCATATATATTTTTTTTGAAAAATAAACTATATGCACCAGCCCCGTGGTCTACTATTCCCTGGATATCTTTTGGCAAACCAAATGTTTTGGGATGTGCTAACTGCAACAATTTGGCTCCGGCTACCAGCTGAATTTCTCAGTGTGTTCTCAAAGCAGTATTGTTTAGAGACCTTGTAAAGATGTCGGTCCAAATTTCTCAAAGCATCAAGCCAACTGAAAAAAAGATTGGTGCTAAGGTTTGCAATGGCGATGGCCTTCATCACAGGGCTAACCTTGAACTAGAGGAGAAACATGTATCTTGCAGCTTTTAGAACTACACGTGAACCCAAATATTTGTCCATTTCTTTACAAACTCCGGGATCATGAACAAATTTCAGCAGCACGACAGCGGAATGTGAAAAGTGGTGTTTTCTGACATTTATGAAGCAAGAAACATGTAAAACCAGGGGTGAAATGCTACCAGTTCACCAAACCACCACTACTACAACACTACACTATTAACCAGAGCATATAAAACATTTGCTAGACCAATTCTTGAATACAGCTCGACTGTTTGGAACCTACACCACATTTCTGACATCAATACAATTGAGCATGTTCAGAAATATTTTACAAGAAGAGTTCTCCACTCCTCTGAATACAACAAAATACCTTATTTCACCAGACTTGAAATCCTGGGTTTAGAAAATTTAGAACTACGCCGCCTTTGACATGACCTGAGTTTAACCCAATAAAATCATCTATTACAATGTCCTTCCTGTCGAAGACTACTTCAGCTTCAATTGCAACAATACACGAGCACACAATAGATTTAAGCTTAATGTTAACCGCTCCAATCTTGATTGCAGAAAATATGACTTCAGTAACAGAATTGTTAATGCTTGGAATACACTACCTGACTCTGTGCTCTCTTCTCAAAATCCCCAAAGCTTCAACCAAAAACTGTCTACTAATGACCTCACCCCATTCCTAAGAGGTCTGTAAGGGGCGTGCATAAGAGCACAAACATGCCTACCATTCCTGTCCTATTGTTTTCTTTTGTTATATTCAATTAATATAGTTATTATATACTCATACTCATATATATGCTTATATATTGTACAGTTGTTTCATACTTATGCTTATATATACTGTGTGACAAAATAAATAAATAAATAAATAAATAAATAAATAAATAAATACTGGTTTGCGCGAGCTGGACAGAACTGACAGGATTTTACCACTGATTCAGATGCGACTGATAATCCTTTATTTCCGCTTAGCTTTTTAGCATGATGGTTATGCAGTGAACAATAGCAGTTTGGTGCTCCTAAGGACCTGTGTGCCTCCGTTATTAATGCAAAAGTGCATCGTTTCTGCAAAACTGAGGGGTTTAGTAAGCGCCAAGTCAGGGATCAAACTTCAGAGGAGTAGACAGTGCAGCCCAGTTTAAATGAGCCCTCAATCTGATATAATTTTCATTACATTCAATTAAAATGAAATATAATTAACCCTAAACCTTGATTGTTGGCCAGAGCTTCCATTCCTTTCTTACGAGTTTCCAAATAACTGGTAGGCACCGTTATCAAAGCATTAAAAAAAAAAAAGGAAATCTTGCAGCGAAGGAACCGTCCTAATGCAACAGTTCTGTCGAGCGCCAGGAAAATCAGGAGATCCAGACAGTTTTCAAATGAGTTAAAAAATATTTATTGTAAGCTTAAGCTCTATACAAGAATCTTAACTACTAACGGTCAAGGGAAATGAGTAGGAATTAGAAATAGCCCTTGGACTTATATACTGCTTTATAGTACTTCACAGCCCTCTCTAAGCGGTTTACAGAATCAACGTCTTGCCTCCAACAATCTGGGTCCTCATTTTACCCACCTTGGAAGGATGGAAGGCTGAGTCAACCTTGAGTCTGGTGAGATTCGATCTGCCCAATTGCAGGCTGCCGGCCGTCAGCAGAAGTAGCCTGCAGTACTGCACTCTAACCACTACGCCACCACGGTTCTTGCTCCTCTTATAATGAAAATAGCAATAGCACTTATTTACTGCTTCACGGTGTTTTACAGCCTTCTCTAGCAGTTTACAGAGTCAGCCTATTGCCCCCAACAATCTGGGTCCTCATTTTACCCACCTCAGAAGGATGGAAGGCTGAGTCAACCTAGAGCCACTCAGAATTGAATTCCTGGTGTGAGCTGTGAGTTACGTGCAATAAATAGTGCAATAAAGTAAATAAATGAGGAGGAGGAAGAAAAGAACAAGAAGAAGAACAACAACAAGAAGAACAAAAACAAGAAGAACAGCAAGAAGAATTAGTAATAGTAGTAATAATTTCTAGCCTGGTGCCTTAGAATGAGAAGATAAAGAGGAGGAGGAGGAGGAGGAGGAGGAGGAGGAGGAGGAGGAGGAGGAGGAGGAGGAGGAGGAGGAGGAGGAGGAGGAGGAGGAGAAGAAGAAGAAATAGTGCAATAAAGTAAATAAATGAAGAGGAGGAGGAGAAGGAGGAGGAGGAGGAGGGAGAGGGAGAAAGAGATGATAATTATGATGATAGAAGGTGAAATTTCCAATGTCTATTCTGTCAAGACAATTAGAAGGATATTTCCATAAAATCAACACGCATAGACCTTCCCAAGTTCCTTGCCACCCAATTGGATGGATTTTCTTTCTTTAACAGACTCATATAAAGCTCCCCCCTTCTTTAATAAAAAGAAAATTCTTAATTAATTACATCAATCATTCCTTGGCTAATCCATTCTATTGGAAAATACACCATTGTTCTTCTTCCGGAGTCTAGGGGTTCAGTTTCTTTTGTCTGTCACTATACTTCAGGGCAAGATTGAAGGGAGCGTTTTCTAAAACCCACCACTCTCAATTTACTTACGGTTTGCTTTTAATAAGCACCATAAAAAACTGTCTCAACATGCAGCAATTTAATTGCATCGTTGCGTCCAATCAGACGAACATCCTGTACATAATAATAAATGTTCCTCCTATAAATAAACGTTGAAAAATACAGATTACGCTTCTCTCTTAAGCGGTGGCAGGCGAAATGTCTCAATCCCTTTTCCTACATCTTGCAAATAGGGATTTCTTCGTCTTTTTTTTTTTGGAATGTGGGCTTCCCATCTCTTTTCCCTGAGCTCCAGGAATTGCCAATTTTTTTCCCCACTGATACTTCCAAACAAGGAAAGATATTTGAAACATTGTTGTGGTCCGCCAGCAGCCCGCGAAGCTGGCAGCGGAGTCGGACAGTGAGGAGGCTGAGGAGGACCATGGGCCAGTACTGGAGTCAGGGAAAGGCCCGGACGAGGGCTCTGCATCGGAGGCAGACATGGGGCCAGGGCCATCTGGGATTGATGCATGGACTCCAGAGCATCCAGAGGCGGACAGCAGAGAGGCAGAGGAACAGGAGGAGTCTGTTCCTAGTGCACACATGCGAAGAGCTGCCCGAAGGCAAGAGCAGCTGAAGCAAAAAGGACAACTCGGGAGTAAGGCCAGGAGATGATTGGCCCCTCCCATAAGGCTTAAAAGAGCAGCAACGAGCTGTTGGGTTCTTTGTAGAAAAGCAACGTTGATTCCATTGCTTCTTGTCAGCGTCTCTTGAAGTTTGTGGGGGTTTTGCCAAGAAAAGCCTTTGGCAGGTTGCCAAAGACAACAAAGGTTGGTAATAAGGCCAAAGGACTGTTTATGAAGAATTTGTTTTTTTGGATTCAGCTGAGAATGAATTAATTCTCAGCCGTTTTCATAAAATAAGTTTGTTCAGGACTGAACTGTGTTCTGTAATCACTACTTGGGCCTGGGTCACAACAAACGTATTTGAGAAACAGCAAGGCAGGGAAAAAACATAGGCTCCTGAGGGGGTCACAGGAATTTAGACTTCATTTAGAACCAGAGTAAACCTATAGATGTGCCCTTGTCAGGCCCAAATCCAAGAATAATGTGTGGGGATTCTTGCCAGCTGAGTTCTTTACTGTTTCACACCCATAGATAAAACACTGCCAGGCTGAAAGACCCTATTATATGTATCTACAATATACTCTGAGAACTATTAAGGAGAGACTGTCCTCATCCACTTTCTCTCACACATGATATCTGGGCTGAGTTGCCTCTTACTCCTGCGGACTGCAGCCCCTCCCTCCCAGGAATCCACCTCCTCTCTACGTTCCATCACAGTAAGGTCATATTTGAATTTCACCCTCTTTCATTTTTCCCTTTTCCCGTGTCTCCCTCTCCTTCCTTCCTTCCTTCTTCCCTCCCTCCCTCCCTCCCTTCCTCCCTTCTTTCCTTCCTTCCTTCCTTCCTTCCTTCCTTTCTTCCTTCCTTCCTTCCTCCCTCCTCCTTCTTTCCTCCCTCCCTCCTCCTTCTTTCCTCCCTCCCTCCTTGTCTCCTTCCTTTCCTCCCTCCTTTCCTCCCTCCCTCCTTTCCTTCCTTCCTTGCTCGCTCCCTCCCTTCTTTCCTCCCTTCCTCCCTCCCTCCCCTCCTCCTTCCCTCTCTCTTCCTTTTTTCCTTCCTCCCTCTCTTCTTTCTTTCTTCCTTCCCTTCCTCCCTTCCTTCTTCCCTCCTTCCCCTCCTCCCTCCCTCTCTCTTCCTTCTCACTCTCTCCTTCTCTCTCTCTCCTTCTCTCTCTCCTCCCTCCCTCCTTCCATAATTTTATGGAGATAATTAGATAATTTTATGGCGGGAACTGGATAATTTTATAGGGTTTATATTGATGATTTAACATGAGGTGTTTCTATTATCTGCAGTATTAGAGTCTGCATCCCTTTGAATACTAATTGCGTACAGCATTCACTTCCCATTGTTGTTCTTCTCATTGTCATCTCCTTGGCTATGTGGAAACACGAAGTTGGATTATACCGAACTTGGGTTGGATCAAATAAGATTCTTATGTCCTCTGCAAATTGTATTGAAAACAAATTGGTGTTTGTGTGTTCTTTCCTGAAAGATCTGGTGAACTTCAACAGAAATCATCATTGTCAGTAGACTTAAAGATATCCCAAAGCAGGGGTGAAATGTAAAATTTGTTACTACCAGTTCTGTGGGCGAGGTTTGGGGGTGTAATGTGACTGGGTGGGCGTGGCCACTTTTTTTTCCTTTTAAAAGCATTTTTTCTGCCTCTTCGGCCAAAGCGGTTGTTAAAAAGTGCTTTTAAAAGGCTCTGGCGATCAGGCAACTCAGCTGGGATCGCCAGAGGAGCCTTTTAAAAGCTTTTTTTTTACAGAAAAAAAAGAAAAAAATGCTTTTGAAGAGTTCTGATAATCTCAGCTGAGCCATGCAATCATCAGAGGCTTTTTCTTTTTAACTTTTAAAAGCATTTTTTCAGCCGAAGAAAAAATACTTTTAAAAGTAAAAAACAACAACTCTGATGATCGCGCAGGTCAGCTGTGGGGGGGGAAAGGGATTTTTGCTACCGGTTCTCTGAACCACCCGCCACCATCGCTACCAGATCGGGCAATCCGGTCCGAACCGGGAGCATTTCACCCCTGTCTCAAAGTATGATTTAGTTCTCTTGAAATTTAATATATATGTTGGGATTCTTTCTCAGGTTAAATCTCTGAAAGGTATCCAAGAAAGACCTTTTGAGAAAGCAAACAAGAAATTTCCATTGTGGAAGACCAGTCCTCGTATCTCTTCATGTATGCACAAGGAATTCTTGGGCATTGGGTGGGATATACGTAGGATTAAAAAAAAAAAACACCCCCGAACAAAAGAGAGTGTTGTAAAAGGGAAAATATGGCTTTGAAAAGCTATAAAGTACAGTGGTACCTCAGTACTCATCATTAATTGGTTCCAGGAGCTGGGATGAGTACCAAAAATGACGCCTACCAAACAATTTTTTTCCCATAAGGAATAATGTAGTGTATAGTGTATAATGTAGTATAAAATAGCAATAGCACTTAGACTTATATACCACTTCACAGTCCTCTCTAAGCGGTTTACAGAGTCGGCCTCTTGCCCTCCCAACAATCCGGCTCCTCATTTTACCCACCTCGGAAGGATGGAAGACTGAGTCAACCTTGAGCCTGGTGAGATTCGATCTACCAAACTGCCGGCAGCCAGTGATCAGCAGAAGTAGCCTGCAGTACTGCCCTCTAACCACTGCGCCACCACGGCTCACCATGGCTCATAAACAAATTGTCATCAGTAGAGAGCTACCTCTAAAATAAAATTAGCTCACCTGGTGGTGTTTCCTGTCTAGCGTACTTGGGAAAGCCGACATCCGGATACCTGCTCCTTGAAATTTTGGATGCAGTTCCTGGAAAACCTGCCAAAACCTAGCCCCCAAACTATCCTCTTTAACATGACAGAAGGGAGAAACTATTAAAAACATTGGGAGTAGTTCCTGTTAGCCATACAGGCTGAATTAAAATTTAATTGAAATCAATTTATGTGCAAATCCAATTAAAACAAGTTTTTGTTTGTATTTGGAATGCCTTGCCTCTTGAACATCCTTTGAGGGTCAAATTTAGCCCCTGGGGTGCCCAAAATATCAAAGCTTGCATCTCAGGGGTGAATAAATTGTAAAAAAGGAAAGTTACGGATGGATCAACATCATCACTTAGCGGAGAAATCAGAATTCCCTTTAGAAGCTAAGTGGCTTGGTGTAAGGAGAAGGGTTACACTGCCCACTGCTTGGCTTAATTGATGCTAAGTAGATTTATTATGTGTGTGAACATTCCCTCCAGATTAGCTGCTTATTTTGATTAATAGATACAGCATAAAGCAGGAGATGCCCTTTGCAAACCTCACACCATGTCGTATAGAGTATAATTAAACATAACAAATCAGGAGGAGTTAAAACTCCTCCATCACCCTTGTTTTTTGTTTGTTTGTTTAAAAAAGTATATTACCTTTTTTTTTTTTGAGAGGGATTTCAAATTTTGCTTTCTAGGATGTTGCAGAGATAAAGATGCAGTTGGACTTCGCTACTCCACTCATCAAATTGGGCACTCAGCGCATTTTGACATTAAAAAGTTTTTGTCCCGGTACTCATCATTTGTTCGGTACTCAATGTATAAGCTAGAACTTCTCAATGTCAGCTGGTTCGTGAGCCATGGTGGTGCAGTGGTTAGAGTGCAGTACTGCAGGCTACTTCTGCCGGCTGCCTGCACTTGGGCAGTTCGAATCCCACCAGGCTCAAGGTTGACTCAGCCTTTCATCCTTCCGAGATTGGTAAAATGAGGACCCAGATTGTTGGGGGCAAGAGGCTGACTCTGTAAACTGCTTAGAGAGGGCTGTAAAAGCACTGTGAAGCGGTATATAAGTCTAAGTGCTATTGCTATTGCTAATACAGGTATTCCTCAGCTTATGACCACAATTGAGCCCACAATTTCTGTTGCTAAGCAAGACATTTGTTAAGTGAGTTTTGCCCTCTTTTGCGATCTTTTCTGCCAGACTTGTTAAGTGAATCACTGCAGTTGTTAAGTTAGCAACACGGTTTTAAGTGAATCTGGTTTTTCCATTGGCTTTGCTTGGCAGAAGGTCACAAAAGGGGATCAGGTGACCCCCCACCCCGGGGCACCGCAACCGTCATAAATATGAGTCAGTTTCCAACTGTCTGAATTTTGATCGCATGACCCGGGGATGCTGCAAAGGCTGTAAATGTGAAAAATGGTCGTTAAGTCCCTTATTTACCAGTGAATGGTCACTAAATGAACTGTTGTAAGTCAAGGACTACCTCTAATAGGCTGGACGGTTCCAAGAGTCGCTGAATGGGTAATCCCTTAAAAATAGGTTCCTTTTGTTTTTAATTTCAGTTTTCTTGCTTCGCTTGACAATGAGCCGTATTAAATAATGATCGAGGATTGCCACAGGCCATATCCGTGTTGCGTAATTGGACTGGGATTGAATTAATTTTTCATCCAAACTGTTTTCCTAATGTTCGTTTTCTGCTTTCTTACATCTGTGACAATTTGGCTTTTTTCAATATTGATATAAAACTCTGCTCCAGATTGTATCCTGCGTTGTTCTTCGTTTACATTTACGTTCTACAGAGGAATTATTGAGTCTATAATCTGCACCTCCATAACTGTCTGGTTAGGTTCTGCAACCCAACAAGTCAGACACAGACTTCAGAGGAAAATTAGAACTGCAGAAAAAATAATTGCTACCAACCTGCCTTCCATTGAGGACCTGTATACTGCACGAATCAAGAAGAGGGCCGTGAAAATATTTACAGATCCCTCACATCAAGGACATAAACTGTTTCAACTCCTACCCTCAAAACGACGCTACAGAGCACTGCACACCAGAACAACTAGACACAAGAACAGTTTCTTCCTGAACGCCATCACTCTGCTAAACAAATAATTCCCTCAACACTGTCAATCTAGTTACTAAATCTGCATTATTATTAATCTTCTCATCGTTCCCATCACCCATCTCCTTCCACTTATGACTGTATGACTGTAACTTTGTTGCTGGTTATCCTTGCGATTTATATTGATATTGATTGTTTCCTGATTGCTTATTTGTACCCTATGACTATCATTAAGTGTTGTACCTTAGAATTCTTGATGAACATATCTTTTCTTTTATGTACACTGAGAGCATATGCACCAAGACAAATTCCTTGTGTGTCCAATCACACTTGGGCAATAAAAAATTCTATTCTATTCTATTCTATTCTATTCTATTCTATTCTATTCTATTCTATTTAAATGTATTTATTTATTTATTTATTTATTTATTTATCTATCTATTTATTTATTTATTTATTGCATTTGTATACCGCCCTTCTCCCGAAGGACTCAGGGCGGTTAACAGCCAATTAAAAGAGACAATAAATATACAATAAAAACAAAACTAAGAATTTATATAAATAGTAGCCAAAATGAAAAACTAAGTAATATAAAAACTAAAACCCCAATTAAAATTACTTAATCAGGCTAGCCCGGCTTGACGGAATAAAAGAGTCTTCAGTTCATGGCGGAAAGTCCAAAGGTCGGGGAGTTGACGAAGCCCCGGAGGCAGCTCATTCCAGAGGGCAGGAGCCCCCACAGAGAAGGCCGTACCCCTGAGGGTCGCCAGACGACATTTTTTCACCGACGGCACCCCAAGGAGGCCCTCCCTGTGGGAGCGCACAGGTCAGTGGGAGGCTGTTTGTGGCAGTAGGCGGTCCCGTAAATAGCCCGTAAATTTCTGCCTGATCTTGTTTCATTTTACCCAAGTTTTTTTTACAGGGAGTTGAGCTTAGCACAGAGTTATGATTCTGGAATTAGACTAAGCAGGGTGTTATTACTTCTCATAACTTTTTGAATATTTGAATATATTTGCTGATGTAAACATGTTGGCTTAGGCAGTTTCAGGAATGGGATTTTTTTTAAAACCAAAATACAGTTGCATACATAGCGACACGCCCAAACTGAAGTGATTTCTTTACACAAATTACTGTTACTTAAAATCTAGGGGGGAAAAATGTGTGCATTTATTTCCTTATTGCTATATGGAGCTTTTAAAAGAAAGGCGTGCCTCCTTTCAAAACTCAAGAAAGAAAAACCCCCAGCTCCATCGTTTGTAGAGAAAGGTATCTTTTACTGAGAATGAACTGATTGCAGCGAAAATAAAGCAAACTCTGGACAATAGGTGTGGTTTACACATACAAGTTCCCACATTAATCCCTCCTCCCCCCAAAGGTCAGGTTGTCTTGTCCAGTCCACTTTCTTCTCAGGTGGCACGTGAGGATCATCTCCAGATGGTTTCATCTCTCTGGTATGCAAGGAATGTTAGCTGTGAGTGTTATCAGCCCTCGTTCTACTCTTTGAATACGTTCTACTAATCTCTAACAAGTTAAGTTTCATTTCTGCCTAAACTCTCCCCCCCTCTCTCCCTCCATTTCATGACAGCCGAAGCAGCTAGCCCTTAATCAAGGATACATTACCCATTCCCAATGCCTAGCACTAAAAGACAGCAATAAACCAATTAACTGACAGTAACAAAACAATAAAGGTAGCATGCAGAGGCTGACAGGAACACATTTTTCCATAAAATGTTGGCTGATGGATTCCTAGCAATCTGTTTCCTTTTTTTTTCCTAGGGGTTGGCTTTTCTCCATTTTCTTGTCTACTCTGAGGAGGACTTGGTTTTCCTGAACTTTCTGGGAAAGCCTGAAGCTGTTTTTATAGCAAAATTCAGGAAAGCCCACCCTTTGGCAAAACGAACCTTTGCAGGAAGGGGGTGAAGCAGTTTCATGGGTCCCTCAATTGTCTTCACAGATTTACATGAGAACAACGTATTGTAAAATGTAGTGCCCAGAAATGGATCTAACACAGAATAAGAAGGAAGAAACAATGACTTCTCTTGATCTTGATGTTGTATATCTATTAAGATACAATTGGCTCTCCTCCTCCTCCTAGTTCTTCTTCTTCTTCTTCTTCTTCTTCTTCTTCTTCTTCTTCTTCTTCTTCTTCTTCTTCTTCTTCTTCTTCTTCTTCTTCTTCTTCTTCTTCTTCTTCTTCTTCTTCTTCTTCTTCTTCTCTCCTCTCCTCCTCCTCTCCCTCTCTCCTCTCCCTCTCCTTCTCCTTCTTCTTCCTCCTCCTCCTCCTCCTCCTCCTCCTCCTCCTCCTCTTCTTCTTCTTCTTCTTCTTCTTCTTCTTCCTCCTCCTCCTCCTCCTCCTCCTTCTTTTCCCTCTTCTCCCTCTCGCTCTCCCTCTCCCTCTCCCTCTCCCTCTCCCTCTCCTTCTCCTTCTCCTTCTTCTTCTTCCTCCTCCTCCTCCTCCTCCTCCTCTTCTTCTTCCTCCTCCTCCTCCTCCTCCTCCTTCTCCTCTTCTCCTCTCCTCTCCCTCTCCTTCTTCCTCCTCCTCTTCATTTATTTACTTTATTGCACTATTTCTTCTTCTTCTTCTTCTTCTTCTTCTTCTTCTTCTTCTTCTTCTTCTTCTTCTTCTTCTTCTTCTTCTTCTTCTTCTCCTCCTCCTCCTCCTCCTCCTCCTCCTCCTCCTCCTCCTCCTCCTTCTCCTCCTCCTCCTCCTCCTTCGTCTTTGGTAAGTTTTGCTCATTTTATGACCTTTCTTGCTGCAGCTGTTAAGTGAAACACTGCAGTTGTTAAGTTAGCAGCACGCTTGTTAAGTAAATCTGCTTTCCTCGCTGACCTTGTTGGTTGGAAGGTCACAATAGGGGATCACCCAATCCTGGGACGCTGCCATCGTCATAAATATGAGTTGGTTGCCAAGCATCTGAAATTTGATCATGCGACCAAAGGGATGCAGCAACGGTCGTAAGTGGGGAAAACGGTCATAAGTCATTTTTTCACTGTTGGCGTAACTTCGAGCGGTCACTAAACGAACTGTTGTAAGTCGAGATCTACCGGATACCCTGATTTCATCTCATCCCTAAGAAATCAAATCCGCCTGTATCAAAATTTGTTTTACATTAAACACACGCAGGCCTGCCCCACCGCATTATAATATGATTGCGGTATGAGGACAAATTGCAATTTAAAAGTAAAATGACACACAGTGATGAGCAATGTCAAGCAAATGGAGCGAAAGTCCCCGCTGGTATGGTTTAAAAAGTCAGAACGGCTGCTCTTACCATTCCAGCAATTATCATAAAAGTGCTCTCTCCCTTTTACCGTTGTCAAAGGATGTGCCTTTTATCGCAGGTACCATTAATTACCCTGCTTTGTTTAAAAATATGCTAATCCCAATCAAGGTCACAAAAGTAGAAACAGCACCGGAGAACTTCGTCTTAATGAAAATAGGATCAGAGGAGAAAATGTCGTATCTCGAGGCAGAATTCAGCAGTCTGACCCCCTTCCGGTTCAAGCATAAAGAGAACAGGAAAGTCCACAAAGAGGAAAACAGAAGCTTGGACCATTATTCAGGCATGTCTGAGATGCTTTTTCTTTCTTTTTTCTTCTTTTAAAATTGTTTTTAATTCAACATTTACATCTTTAAATCATAATTACATTTTTACAACTTTCCAGTACCGACATTTTTAGTAATATGCATGTTACTATATAAATATGCATTTTGTTTGTTACATACTTATTTATATAATTTATATAACCAGAACAACTAGACACAAGAACAGTTTTTTCCTGAAGGCCATCACTCTGCTAAACAAATAATTCCATCAACACTGTCAGACTATTTACTGAATCTGCACTACTATTAATCGTTTCATAGTTCCCATCACCAATCTCTTTCCACTTATGACTGTATGACTGTAACTTTGTTGCTGGCAATCCTTATGATTTATATTGATATATTGACCATCAATTGTGTTGTAAATGTTGTACCTTGATGAAGGTATCTTTTCTTTTATGTACACTGAGAGCGTATGCACCAAGACAAATTCCTTGTGTGTCCAATCACACTTGGCCAATAAAATTCTATTCTATTCTATTCTATTCTATTCTATTCTATTCTATTCTATTCTATTCTATTCTATTCTAATCAATATATTTTATATACATACCAAAGGTAAAGATTCCCCCCACACATAAGTGCTAGTCGTTCCCAATTCTAGGGGGCGGTGTGCATCTCCGTTTCAAAGCCGAAGAGCCAGCGCTGTCCAAAAACGTCTCCGTGGTCATGTGGTCGGCATGACTCAATGCCAAAGGTGCACGGAATGCTGTTACCTTCCCACGAAAGGTGGTCCCTATTTTTCTACTTGCATTTTTTACATGCTTTCGAACTGCTAGGTTGGCAGAAGCTGGGACAAGTAATGGGAGCTCACCCCATTACACGGTAGCACTAGGGATTCAAACCTCTGAACTGCTGACTTTTCGGTCAACAAGTTCACCCTTTTAGCTCCTAAGCCACCGTGTCCCATATATATATACCTACTAATATGGAATGGAATGGAATGGAATAGAATAGAATAGAATAGAATAGAATAGAATAGAATAGAATAGAATAGAATAGAATAGAATAGAATAGAACAGAACAGAACAGAACAAAGAACAGGAGGAATGGAATGGAGTAGAGTAGAGTAGAGTAGAGTAGAATAACAATAACAATAACAATAACAATAACAATAACAATAACAATAACAATAACAATAGAGTAGAGTAGAGTAGAGTAGAGTAGAATAGAATAGAATAACAATAACAACAATAACAACAACAGAGTTGGAAGGGACCTTGGAGGCCTTCTAGTCCAACCCCCTGCCCAGGCAAGAATAGAATAGAATAGAAATCTTTATTGACCAAGCGTGATCGGACATACAAGGAATTTGTCTCCAGTACCAAAGCATTCAGTGTACATGGTTTTATGGTTTTTATTTTTCATTTTATGCTTTTAAATTGTTTTAATTGCCTATTTGGATTTCATAAGCCAGAGTCTATTAGAGTAGGTGACCATAACAGATTTAATTAACAGTAATAATAGCTGTTGTTGTTTGAGGCACAATCCCTAAAGGAAAACCGATTGAATTTCTTTTTAAAGAGCGTTTTGGCTATTTTATCCTCTAGGAAGCTTTCCAATGGAATTATTATTTGAAACCTAGCGGCGGCCTAGAAAGAATGGAGGAAGATAAACAGGGGGTATTTGGTGTTTTTTTTTTAAGAAATGCCCCTGGAATTCTAACAAGCCGATATTCCTGAAGAATCCATGTTCAAATTGACAGCTAGCCTGGCAGTCTGCTGGCCTTGAGACCAGCTTAGTCCAAACCAAAAAAAGAGTGTAAGAACGAAATAAACAGAGGTTATTTAAAGGCACCGATCAGCCCTGCCTTTTCTGTAAAAATAGCTGACCCCTGTCAGTTGTTTTTTTCTTCAGTTTCTCCATTTTGCAAATGATCAGTTTCTGGATTTCTTTGGCTTGCTCATTTGCCTTCCTCCCTGAGAGGCATTTCCGAGAGCGGTTCAGAAAAGTCACGATGAACGTGTCAAAGCGGTGTCCTTTTTGGTTGCGTGTTAGAACTCCCTGAGGGGGCACCGCATCGTTCCAACAAATCATTTTTGTCTCCGTTTTTACCTCATGTACTGTCGGGTGTTGTACGTTGCTTTTAGAATATAATAGAATAGAATTTTTTATTGGCCAAGTGTGATTGGGCACACAAGGAATTTGTCTTGGTGCATATGCTCTAAGTGTACATAAAAAGACAAGATACCTTCATCAAGGTACAACATTTACAACACAAATGATTATTAATAATAATAATAATAATAATAATAATAATAATAATAATAATAATAATAATAATAATAATAATAATAATAATAATAATAATAAAAAAAAATTTTATACCGCCCTTCTCCCGAAGGACTCAGGGCGGTGTACAGCCAAAAATAAAACACAAGATATATACAATTAAAAACAAATGATGGTCAATATATCAATATAAATCACAAGGATTACCAGCAACAAAGTTACAGTCATACAGTCATAAGTGGGAGGAGATGGGTGACGGGAACGATGAGAAGATTAATAGTAGTGCAGATTTAGTAAATAGTTTGGCAGTGTTGAGGGAATTATTTGTTTAGCAGAGTGATGGCCTTCGGGAAAAAATTGTTCTTGTGTCTAGTTGTTCTGATGTGCAGTGCTCTGTAGCGTCGTTTTGAGGGTAGGAGTTGAAACTGTTTATGTCCAGGATGTGAGGGGTCTGTAGATATTTTCACGGCCCACTTCTTGATTCGTGCAGTATACAGGTCCTCAATGGGAGGCAGGTTGGTAGCCATTGTTTTTTCTGCCGTTCTAATGATCGTCTGAAGTCTGTGTCTTTCTTGTTGGGTTGCAGAACCGAACCAGACAGTTATGGAGGTGCAGATGATAGACTCAATAATTCCTCTGTAGAACTGAATCAGCAGCTCCTTGGGCAGTTTGAGCTTTCTGAGTTGGCGCAGAAAGAACAGTCTTTGTTGTCCTTTTTTAATGATGTTTTTGATGTTAGTTGTCCATTTTAGATCTTGTGATATGATAAAACCTAAAAATTTAAAGGTTTCTACTGTTGATACTGTGTTGTCAAGTATTGTGAGAGGTGGAAGTATGGAAGGATTTCTCCTAAAGTCTACCATCATTTCTAAGGTTTTGAGTGTGTTCAGTTCCAGATTGTTTTGGTTGCATGTGAAGGAAGGAAGAAATGTCCTGAGAAGGTGTGAATCTCTGTTTTGATCCGCTCGCAGTTTCCAAACTGCCAACTTAGGGTTGCCTTCGATTCAATCAAATTTGTTGAACCCAAAGGTGCTTTTTTCCCCCAAGAGGCACCTGGACTTTCTGGCTTTTCTTTGAAGATGTTTCGCTTCTCCTCCAAGAAGCTTTTTCAGCTCTGACTGGATGGTGGGGAAGGGAAGGAATTATTTTTAGTGGGGTTTGTTTGCTTGTTTGTTATTTATTGTGTAGATTTATATTGCCTTTATAAATCCACCTGTCACCAGAAAAAGAATAAAGATGTGTCTGCGCCCCCCAAGTCAGGCCCCCTGCCAGAAAGTGACTTGGAAAGTGAGGGGGAAGGGCCGTCAGGACTTACCTCGGGAGCACCGGCTTCCCTGGCTCAGCTCCAGGAGCCAGAGGCAAGCCAGGTGGAAGAGTTAACAAGGCCTCCGTCCCCTGACTCTTTCCCCCCCCAGGCCACACCTTCAGACCCAGCTGATGGCAATCAGGCCTGGCTGGACCCTAGGTTTCGTAGGCAGGAGAGGCGGGAACAACAGAAGCAGGGGTGGGGCAGGCCTAGGAAGTGCTGAGTCATGGAGCCACACCTCACAGGATATAAAACCAGTGAGGGCTGCTATGCCTCTTCGTAGCAGGCAAAATCAACTGCTTAACTAGAGCTGAAGTACTGTTTGTTCCTGGGTGACTCATCGGCATCAAGGGAGATAACAGAGACACTTGGCAGACAGTCGCTAGTTTGCTGCCAGAGCTGATAGTGCCGGCTAATTAAGCCATCGCTCGGACGGAGGCGAGGGGGGACAGAACAAAAGATCTATAGAAGCTACTCTGTTTACACTTTTAAACTGGCCGAAAATTTGCTGTGTAATCTCAAAAGAAGTTTTCTTCTGCTGCCTGGTTGGGATGCTGGAGAGTATTTGAAATTCTTCTTGAGGCTGTGTTGGGATTCTCTCTCTCTCTCTCTCTCTCCCCTCCTCCTCCTAATTTATTTACTTTATTTACTTTATTTCACTATTTCTCCTCCTCCTCCTCCTCCTCCTCTTCTCCTCCTCCTTCTCCTCCTTCTCCTTCTTCTCTCTCTCTCTCTCTCTTTTTCTCTCCCTCTCATTTTTTTCAGGCCTTTTCTTGACTCTTTTCTCAGTCATCTGAAATATTCCTTCACAAAATCTATGGAGTTTCTGCATCATCCAAGTCATCTTTGGTTGTCCCAAAGGTGCTTTTTCAAGAGGCAACTGGACTTTCTGGTTTTTGTTTTTTTTCCTCCTCAGAAGCAGCTTCTTGGATGAGAAGTGAAACGTCTTCATAGAAAAACCAGAAAGCCCAGTTGCCTCTTGAAAAAATGCACCTCTGGGATTCCTTATTTATTTATTTATTTATTTATTTATTTATTTATTTATTATTTATTTATTTATTTATTTATTTATATTTTTATACCGCCCTTCTCCGAAGACTCAGGGCGGTGTACAGCCAGAATAAAACAGTAACACAACAGTTAAAAACAATATATTTATTGTTCACATTTATATGAATTTATATATCAATATAAATCTAATTCGATTTGGCTAAAAGTTAAAAATTATAAGATAAAAATTATAAAAGACCCTATAAAAACCCTATAGAACCCCATTAAAATTCCCATTAGGCCAGCCCTGCTCGATGAAATAAGAAAGTCTTGAGCTCGCGCTTAAAGGTCCAGAGGTCAGGGAGTATGCGTAGCCCCACGGGTAGTTCATTCCATAGGGCAGGTGCCCCCACCGAGAATGCTCTTCCCCTGGGAGCCGCCAGCCGGCATTGTTTGGCTGATGGCATCCTAAGGAGGCCTTCCCTGTGAGAGCGCACAGGTCAATGGGAGGCTGTTGGTGGCAGTAGGCGGTCCGGTAAATAAGTAAGTTCAGTAAGTTTTCCCTAATCAAGGAGAGAAGCAACCTAGAACAAAGGAGAAATTTCCTGACAAGAGAGAACAATTAATCAGTGGAATGGCTTTAGAAGTTGTGGGTGCCCATCATTGGAGGTGTCAACCCTGAAGCTGACCTGGCCAAGGCCATTTTGAGGCTTCAGTGTTGCCACACTGGAGTTAAAGGATAGGGAAGGGGGGAATAGAAATAGCTGGGGTTTTGTAGCCAAAACAAAATACTTTTTCCTGTGAACCAAGGACGTTCCAACACAGGTGGCTGAAGAGAGGAGGAGTAATGTTACCGAGCAACTGGATAACACCCTAATTGGACCATGTGACCGATCGTTTGGGAAAAGAGGGAAACTTTAATTTTAATTAGGTGAAAACTGTGGGAAACTTCAGAGTCGGTTTTCACCAGCCTATGCCAATATGATAGGTCCAATAAAATGATTCTTTGAGGAACCTACTTGCCTCGGAGTTCTGTTTGCGATGGGTGTATTATTTGGGACCTGACAGGAGGCTTTTAAGAAGAGACATGGTTGGAAAAAATGATAAAAAACCACATAGACTTTAAACCAGAGGTTTTCTTATTGGAGATCATACCTGAAACTTATAATAGAGAAATGAGATATTTGATTGTGAATGTATTAACAGCGGCTAGAATTGTGTTTGCTAGAAATTGGAAAAATGCGAAAATACCAACGCAAGATGAAATTATCAAGAAAATAATGGAATGCACAGAAATGAGTAAATTGACATTTGAAATTAGAGAACAGGAAGATAAACAATACTATAAGATATGGGATTTATTTTATCAATGGCTAGATAAAAAATAGGTTAATGAAGTTTGATAGAGATATTTATAATGTAAAAATTGTTGAAATATATAAAATATAACGTAATATTATTGGTTTGAATTAAGAAAAAAAATGAATGATACAAATATAATTAATGTAAAATCTAGTACACTGTATATGAGGCTAGGGAAGAAACGCTCATAGTTAAATAAAAGATTAATTGTTTAAAATATTTGGATGTATATTAGATTGGTAAAATGTAAAATAAGATAAATTACATTTTATGAATATGGTGAAATTGCACAAAAGCTTTGTAACCAACCAACCGACACGCTGTTCGTATTTTGCTTGAAGATGTTTTTATGTATGTCTGTTTAGAAAAAAAATAAAAATAAAATTCAAAAAAGAAGAAGAAGAAGAAGAAGAAGAAGAGGAGGAGGAGGAGGAGGAGGAGGAGGAGGAGGAGGAGGAGGAGGAGAAGGAGACTGGACAGCCACTTCTCATTTATCATTTAAAGACAACATCTGCACATTTTTCATGAAGAGAGCTTTGGTGACTTTAAAATGTGTTCAGATATAGAAGGTAGTCCTCAGTTTATGATCACAAATGAGCCCCACTTTCCCATTGCTAAGCAAAATTTGCCCCATCTTATTTCTTGCCACAGTGAAGTGAATCCGTGCAGTTGCTAAATTAGTAATACGGTTGTAAATCTGGCTTCCTTGTTGAATTTGCTTTATCAATTGTTTATCGATTAATCATTCTCAACTGTCAGGTAATTTGCCTTTATTTCAAGCTTGATGAAGTTTCGTACTATCTACTTGGGCCTGGGTGACAACAAAAAAGTTTGCCATCGCTGCAATAGACTGAATCTACCTTCAGCAAGGTGTCATGAAAATCTGGTAGAAACCTCAAAGTCTAAGCATTCATTGTCATCATCTGCGACAGCAGCCAATGTAACCTTGCTGACTTGCAGCCATTTCATGGAAATGTCTCACGAGGCCCTTCACTCCAAAGCATCTCCTCTTTCTTAAACAGCTTTGATTTTTCGCCTGTCAAATGACCTGAGGTGTCATGGCTGCTTGGTCTAGGATAGGGGTCTCCAACCATGGTCCCTTTAAGACTTGTGGACTTCAACTCCCAGAGTCCCTCAGTGTCGTGTCCCACCCCCCACTCCGACGAACGAGTCAAGGAAGTCCATGGCAAACTTGGCAACGAAGCCTCTGCAGCTTGCCAAGTCCCTTCGAGGTTTATTAGGACAGGCAGGAGTCCAAGTTGTGACTCCAGCGATAGGGTCCGGTATCAGTAAACTCGATAAGACTTTGCTTGACTCAAGGTTGGAATGCCAAAAGCAGGTCCTTTATATAGGCTGTGGGGTGTGGCTCCTTGACTCAGCATTTATTCAGGCCTGCCCTTCCCTTCCTTCTGCTGGCATCGCCGCTCAGATCTCCAGAAGCGAGGGTCTTCCGCCGCTGAATTGTCTTCAGCTGGATCTGCTGGCAGCTTCTGGGAAAGGGAGGGGTCAGAAGGAGTAGGCCCAAGCAATTACAATAGCTGGCTTTTTCCTGCTCTGACGGCTGAGCCAAAGGAACACACGCTGTATGAGTGAGATTTATCGGGCTTGTCCTTCCACTCCTGGAATTGTCTCCGGACATGGGGCCAGGGCTGGGGGCTGGAGGCATGACAGGTTGTTCATCTTCATTATCAGACTCGGAGTCTGATAACAGGCCGGGTTGGAGACAGGCCGGCTGAGGAGAGGAGGGAGGACGAGTCACAACACTCAGCCAGGAAAGCTGGCTGAGGAAATCTGGGAGTTGAAGTCCACAAGTCTTAAAGGGACCAAGGTTGGAGACCGCTGGTCTAGAATGCTTTTTGAATGCAACAGGGGGAAAAAATGAATTAGAATGTCAAAAGCTTAATTGTGAATCAAAAGTGAATATTCTCTTGCTCAGAATATTAATTCCAGTTGGTGATAGGGTTAGGGTTAGGGTACCCCAAGGCATCTTGATTTTATACTGGCAGAGATCATTAACGACCCATTGCACTTGATTGAGATTATGCCTTGACTCTGAACTGCGTGCTTAGCGCAAAACATGTTGCAGTGTGAACAATGGAACCAGATGCCTTTTTACTGCTTATCAGGTTTTGTTAGTGGAGGCCTCCTGCTAAATTAGCACTTCCTTCGGGCTTTGAGAAGGAACCTTGATCTTTCTCTCTGCCCTCTCTCTTTGGATATGCAGGTCCACATTTTTCAGCATTATTTTTTTTTCAGTTCAAAACTGCAGATCGAACTAATCAAATTAACTGCATTTCCCTTATATAGAGAAATCAGTGCTTGGAATACTTTACCTGACTCTGTGGTCTCTTCCCATAATCCCAAAAGCTTTAACCAAAAACTTTCTACTATTGACTTCACCCCATTCCTAAGAGGACCATAAGGGGCGTGCATAAGCGCACAAATGTGCCTACCGTTCCTGTCCTATTGTTTTTCTTTTCTTCTTCCTATATATATATATAGATGCTTATACCTCCCAATATTTACTCAAATATATGTTTATATACTATATAATCTTTTTATATGATGTTGTGACAAAATAAATAAATAAAAATAAAATAAATAAAAGCCATGTGGAGTTCACTGAGGCTTGTAGGTACAAACAACTGGAAATGAGGCACTGAAGATCAGTGTTGTTTAGCCCAAAGGTAGGAAGCATCTGGGTTTTTTGTATCATCATCTTCCTTTTGCTTTTATTCTTTTTCTTCTTACTCTTCTTCTTCTTACACTTCATTTTACTTTTTCTTCTTTTTTTCTTCTTCTTTCTTTTACTTTTACTCTTCTTCTTACTCTTCTTCTTTTTACACTTCATCTTACTTCTTCTTCCTTTTATATTTTCTCTTGTTTTTACTCTTCTTAATCTTCTTCCTTTTACTCTTCTTCTTACTCTTCTTCTTACTCTTCATCTTACTTTTCTTCTTCTTCCTTCTTTTACTCTTACTTACTCCCCTGTTCTCCTCCTCCTCCTCCTCCTCCTTCCTTCTTTTACTCTTACTTACTCCCCTCTTCTCCTCCTCCTCCTCCTCCTCCTCCTCCCTTCTTTTACTCTTACTTACTCTTCTTCTTCTTACTTTTCTTTTTCTCCTTCTCTTCTGCCTCCTCCTCCTCCTCCTCCTCCTCCTCCTCCTTCCTCTTCCTCTTCCTCTTCCTCTTCCTCTTCCTATAAGTATGAGCTTATAGTAACAGAATCTTGCTAGTCTGAATACAAGTCAGACCTTAAGTACTAAGAATGGCACATGGAATTACTTATGAGTAGTTTCCTTTCTTGTTCTTTCCCTATAGACCAATGGTGGGATTCAGCCAGTTCGTAGCACTTCGGGAGAACCGTTGTTAACTTTCTCAGCAGTTTGGTGAACTGGTTGTTGGAACAAAACATTAGGGCAGAGAACTGGTTGTTAAATTATTTGAACCCCCACCACTGCTATAGACTGAATCTCAACTTAAGATACGTGCACCTCAACTCTCAGATTTCCCCAGTCAGCATGCTTGAAGTAGATTTCAATTCCCATCACGCTGTTTGGGAAATTCTGGGAGTTGATGTCCACACGTCTTAAATTTGCCAAGGTTGACAAACACTTATAAAGGGGAATATATTAGAGTTGAAATGAGGGGTCGTTGGTGCTCTCTGAACTTGGTTGTTTTCTTGCAGATGTTTCATTACCAAGCTAGGTAACATCATCCATACTAGAAGGGAGTGGGGTTTGCTCCCTTTTATATACAATAGCTTGCCCTGCCAGTGTTGGTGAGGGTGTGGTTTACACACACACACACACACACACACACACACACACACGGTCGTAGTTCCTTGATTAAGGTATGGTTTTCTGCTTGATTGTTTGTCTGGTGTTAATCCCTTCTTATCTAGGAGTTGGTTCCTAGAAAGGTTGTGTTCTGGTCTTTTTGTTTCCTTCTTAGCTTTATATTGTTTCTTTTGAATGATTTGTAAATTGCCTCTTTTCAATGGTGTGTAGAAGTAAATGTTGTTTACCTCTAGGTCTCTATTGATGGCTGAAATTTATTCTGAATGACTGAATACCTCTATCGATGGCTGAATAAAAGAGAACAAACACAGTATTTTCTATTGGCTGGCTTGTCCTTCAATTCGTCATGTTGTGAAGTGTTTTTCTCTGGATTTCGGACTGAATGGAAAATTGCGATTTAGGGACAGTTTCATTTTTGTGCTTTTTCACTGTAGATCATTGTATTGGGTTGGTATTTAATGTGGTAGTTTTGTTAGCATTGTCTACTAACACAATTCACCTGGGCTGATTTTCAATGTTAAACAGGGTTGGATCTGATCATTACCCCCGCAAGGAAATGATCAGGAAATCCGACCACTATAATTTAAAAACAGTTTGGTGTTGGAAGAAATATCCATCTGGGTTCAGTTCCAAGTGGGGACAAAGACACTGGAAACATGGAGGCTGCTTGGAAAGATGGTTTAATGGTGGTCAGGATCACATGGCTTGAGTTCCTGAACAGAAAAGGGGCTGAAATCCTGTGTGCTCTCTGGTTTTATGCTTTTTCTGAGCTTTGAACTTTCTGGGGCACAGGAAGAGTATCCTGATTGGTTGTCAGACTCCCAGGGGGTGGGGGTCTTAGCTAACATTGTAGGTTGTCTCTCAAGCTTGCTTGAGCCTTGCCATGTGGTAAGATTCTGTTGCTAGATGGGTAGGGGCTAATCCTATCTTTGTCATGTAGACAATGGACTGGCTCAAGCTTTAATGGCCCATTGACAAAGGTGGGGGGGTGAGTGAGTTTCTGTCTCTGACCCATTGACAAAGGTGGGGGGTGGCAGGAAGTTGCAGGGAGCTCCTTTGTCTTTAAAACATGTTTCTCCATTTCTCATCCAGGGAAATATATTCTGCCTTTTTAAATATTTTCTAAAATATTTCATTCTTCTAGGAGGGGGGTGGGTGCTAAATTCCTACATTGGAAAAAGACAACAGCAAATCACTGTAGTATTTTTGCCAAGAATAATTGGTTCATTAAATTGCCTTTGGTATAATCGCTTTTATGCTTTGTCATTTTATTCTGATTTACTTTCCTGGGTTCATGTAGTTTTAATTATATGCTACCCCAAGTTGATTTTTTTTAAGGCTAGCTATATAAATGGATTATATAAATAAATAGACCTACAAACCGCCAAAATGTCATTAAGAATCAAGGTCAACTTTGAAGACCTGATCTTTAAAACCCAATCTCCAAGCTAGCCAAGATTTACTAAGGTTTGCGTTTTCTTGGCAGAATTGTGTAAATGACAAGAATAACATTGGATTATGTGCCGCGGTGGCACAGTAGTTGGAGTGCAGTACTGCAGGCTACTTCTGCCGACTGCCGGCTGCCTGCAATCTGGCAGTTCGAATCTCACCATGCTCAAGGTTGACTCAGCCTTCCATCCTTCCAAGGTGGGTAAAATGAGGACCCAAATTAACATAACATAACAACAGAGTTGGAAGGGACCTTGGAGGCCTTCTAGTCCAACCCCCTGCCCAGGCAGGAAACCCTACACCATCTCAGTCAGATGGTTATCCAATATTTTCTTAAAAATTTCCAGTGTTGGAGCATTCACAACTTCTGCAGGCAAGTCGTTCCACTTATTAATTGTTCTAACTGTCAGGAAATTTCTCCTTAGTTCTAAGTTGCTTCTCTCCTTGATCAGTTTCCACCCATTGCTTCTTGTTCTACCCTCAGGTGCTTTGGAGAACAGCCTGACTCCCTCTTCTTTGTGGCAACCCCTGAGATATTGGAACACAGCTATCATGTCTCCCCTAGTCCTTCTTTTTATTAAACTAGACATACCCAGTTCCTGCAACCGTTCTTCATATGTTTTAGTTTTAAATTGTTAAATTTTAGTTTTAAATTGTTGGGGGCAATATGCTGATTCTGTAAACTGCTTAGAGAGGGGTATAAAAGCACTGTAAAGCAATATATAAGTCTAAGTGCTATTGCTATTATGCTTGCACTTTTAGAATAGACTATTCTTTATTGGCCAAGTATGACTGGACACACAAGGAATTTGTCTCTGGTGCATAAGCTCTCAGTGTACATACAAGCTAATCATATAAGGCTAAAGCATATAAAGAACAGTCCCTGGAATTGGGTGCATCTAATTTAATGAAAAGAAGGATCAGGGGAGACATGATAGCAGTGTTCCAATATCTCAGGGGCTGCCCCAAAGAAGAGGGAGTCAAACTATTCTCCAAAGCACCTGAGGGTAGAACAAGAAGCAATGGGTGGAAACTAATCAAGGAGAGAAAGAACTTAGAACTATGGAGAAATTTCCTGACAGTTAGAACAATTAATCAGTGGAACAACTTGTCTCCAGAAGTTGTGAATGCTCCAACACTGGAAGTTTTTAAGAAGATGTCAGAAAACCATTTGCCTGAAGTGGTGTAGGGCTTCCTGCCTAAGCAGTGGGTCGGACTAGAAAACTTCCAAGGTCCCTTCCAATTCTGATATTCTATTCTATTCTAAACGTAAGGAAAATAAAGATTACATTTGCGGAGCGATAAAATGCCAACACTGATGTTTGAATTTGGATTGACTGGAATAAAAGTTGGCCCAGAAAAAAAACAAAAAACAAAACAGGATCTTGGGAAAGAAAATGCAAACTTTTATTTTTCCTTCAGAAACTGTCTCTTTTTTTCCTTCCCATTTGGAAAATGCATTTCTAATCAGCTTTTCTAAAAGATTTGAAGTCCACTGAAGAGCGGTCCTCTTACCAACGAGCAACGTGAAATATTAATGGCATGTTTGCTTGCCTTTCGCATCATTTATTTGCGTTAAATGCTTGGGTGTCTGTATACAGTCATCAAATATTCAGAAGTTGTTTAGGAAAATGGTAATTAGTAGGAAATTGAAGCTGCTATTTACACTCTCGGATTAATGTTTGCTGGTGGGTATTCGGAGAACAATACAGGCAGCGGCATGTCTGTTTCCCCCCTTTATTATATGAAAACAAGATGGGAAGACTCAACTCTACTCATATAATAATAATAATAATATCAGAGTTGGAAGGGACCTTGGAGGTCTTCTAGTCCAACCCCCTGCCTAGGCAGGAAACCCTACACCATTTCAGACAAATGGCTATCCAACATTTTCTTAAAAATTTCCAGTGTTGGAGCATTCACAACTTCTGCAGGCAAGTTGTTCCACTGATTAATTGTTCTAACTGTCAGGAAATTTCTCCTTAGTTCTAGGTTGCTTCTCTCATTGATCAGTTTCCACCCATTGCTTCTTGTTCTACCCTCAGGTGCTTTGGAGAACAGCCTGACTCCCTCTTCTTTGTGGCAACCCCTGAGATATTGGAAGACTGCTATCATGTCTCCCCTAGTCCTTCTTTTCATTAAACTAGACATACCCAGTTCCTGCAACCGTTCTTCATATGTTTTAGCCTCCAGTCCCCTAATCATCTTTGTTGCTCTTCTCTGCACTCTTTCTAGAGTCTCAACATCCTTTTTACATCGTGGCGACCAAAACTGAATGCAATATTCCAAGTGTGGCCTTACCAAGGCCTTATAAAGTGGTATTAACACTTCACATGATCTTGATTCTATCCCTCTGTTTATGCAGCCCAGAACTGTGTTGGCTTTTTTGGCAGCTGCTGCACACTGCTGGCTCATATCTAAATGGTTGTCCACTAGGACTCCAAGATCCCTCTTACAGGTACTACTATTGAGCAAAGTACCACATATCCGGTACCTGTGCATTTTTTTTTTTGGCCTAAATGTAGAACCTTACTTTTTTCACTGTTGAATTTCATTTTGTCAGATAGCGCCCAATGTTTAAGTCTGTCAAGATCTTTCTGTATCTTGAGCCTATCTTCTGGAGTGTTGGCTATTCCTGCCAGCTTGGTGTCATCTGCAAATTTGATGAGTTCCGCATCTACCCCCTCATCCAAGTTCTATCAAATTCTGTAACCTGTTACCGGAGGATTCTTTCCAAGGGCAAGGTTGTAGCACCCACGAACTAATGTCCTTCAAGTAGATCCCCCCCAACTCCTTTCTGAAGGATTCCAGTGTCACACGGATGCCAATTGGTTTCTGATGCTGACATTCTTCACAACTGCTCCCAGTTTAGAATACAGTGATATTTCTTTTATAGCTTTGGTCTTTTTTAAGTGTGCTTTTTGCTTTAGATGAAATCTGGGGTGCAAAAGAGGATGGAGTAGATCAGGAGTGCCAAACTCAAGGCCAGGGGGGTGGATCCGTGCTTAGTTCTGGCCTGTGGAGCCACCCTGGAAATAGTGAAGGACTGGCCCACGGTGCTTCTGCCAGCGAAAATGGAGTGGCCCTCCCGAGCTTTGTTTTTACTGGCAGAGGGTTGCAGGAGGCTGTTACAGCTGAAAACGGAGCTTGGGAGCTGCTTTTCACTGGCAAAGCACTCGGGCCAGTGAAAACAGAGCTCCCAGAGGGCTGCAGGAGGCCATCATGACCAAAAATGGGGCCGGGGGTGGTCTGCACACACCCCCAATCTCCATTTTCACTGGCAGAGGGCTGCAGGAGGCCATCGTGGCTGAAAATGGAACTCGGGGGCCCATTTTTGCTGGCAGAGCACTGGGCCACGAGAGGTACCCCCGACATAAGTGACGTCAAGCTGGTCATGCCCACCCTGGCCCCCAGGGTCAAATACAACCCTGAATGAAATCGAGTTTGACACCCCTCGAATAGATTTTACAGCACCACCCAAGCTAATCCTCTCCTTTCATCTTCAGCCTTCATGAACTTCATGAAGTAAGAGAGATGGAAGATAGATAGCTGGATAGATAGATAGATGATAGATAGATAGATAGATAGATAGATAGATAGATAGATAGATAGATAGATAGAATAGAATAGAATAGAATAGAATAGAATAGAATAGAATAGAATAGAATAGAATAGAATAGAATAGAATTTTTATTGGCCAAGTGTGATTGGACACACAAGGAATTTGTCTTGGTGCATATGCTCTCAGTGTACATAAAAGAAAAGATACGTTCATCAAGGTACAACATTTACAACACAATTGATGGTCAATATATCAATATCAATCATAAGGATTGCCAGCAACAAGTTATAGTCATACAGTCATAAGTGGAAAGAGATTGGTGATGGGAACTATGAAACGATTAATAGTAGTGCAGATTCAGTAAATAGTCTGATAGATAGATAGATAGATAGATAGATAGATAGATAGATAGATAGATAGATAGATAGATAGATGATAGATGATAGATGATAGAAGAAAAGAAAGAAGATGGATGGATGGATGGATAGATAGATAGACAGATACATAGAAAAGAAAGAAAGAAAGAAAGAAAGAAAGAAAGAAGGAAGGAAGGAAGGAAGGAAGGAAGGAAGGAAGGAAGGAAGGAAGGAAGATGGATGGGTAGGTAGGTAGGTAGATTGATAGAAGAAAAGAAAGAAGATGGATGGATGGATGGATGGATGGATGGATAGATAGATAGACAGATACATAGAAAAGAAAGAGATGGGAGAGAGAGAGAAAGAAAGAAAGAAAAAAGAAAGATGGATGGGTAGGTAGATAGATAGTTAGATAGATAGATAGAAGAAAAAAGATGGATAGATAGATAGACAGACAGATACATAGAAGAGAAAGAAAAAAAGAAAGAAAGAAAGAAAGAAAGAAAGAAAAAGAAAGAAAGAAAGAAAGAAAGAAGATGAATGGGTAGGTAGGTAGGTAGATAGATAAAAGAAAGAAAGAAAGAAAGAAAGATGATAAAGTTAGACAAGAGAGAGAGAAAGAGAGAGAGAGAGAGATAATAGACAGACAGATAAGCTGGTCCCTAAATGAACTGTTGTAAATCAAGCCCTATCAGTTTCTCTGGCAAATGGATGCTCCTTGAAGTTAACACAACATGAAATCCCCGCAGATAGAAACCCTGTATTTATTTTAATGAGAAACGTGGCAGCATTTGAGCAGTTAATTTTTCAGCGGCTTTACGACACGTATTCCAGAAACCGAGTAAAGGGTGGGTGATGAAATTATTACCCTAACAAGATTTGTTCCTCTGCGAAAAAAACATATGTTCTCCATAATATCAGTTTCTAAATCAATGAAATTATCATTATAGAACATGTCGGCAAATTAGACGAGTGAAATGCAGTCTGTGCGGAAGGAAGATATATGCAACTGGGCTCCATAAAACGAAATTAAACAATAAACTATCAATGACAGATGTAGTTAAAAGAACGGGATTCCTTTTTTTCCCCGGCGGTTTAAATACCAATTTGCAAGGGAATAAAATTATGCAGACTCAATCAAGGTATAAATGAGATAAAAATACCACCAAGTCTTCATGAAACAGGATGATTAAGTGTTTGGACCAGATGTTTGTAGATCTTCTCTGTGCCCTTTATTTAACTAGTAGGCTGAGAGGCAGGTCTGGAGATAAGGTCACCATGGATGGATGGAAGCACTAAACAATCAAATATCAAGAGATGTTTATCTCTCTTCATACTGCGCCAAGTTAGAGGGTTCCCCCCACCCTGCTTCCTGTTGCTGCTGCTGAAGTTGTTTCAGAGGAAATGATGGTGTTGTGGCCAATCAGCCACCGTCCCCTCCAGCAGCTGAATCAGAGGAGGAGGAGGAGGCGTGGGAGACAAGGTCAGCATCAAAGCTCCAAGGGGGAAGAGGGAATGGAGCTGGCAGAGAGAGAGAGAGAGAGAGAGGCGGAGCCTGGCCATCCGTCAGCCCTCCGATGGAGAGTCAACAGCCCCCAGATCAGGAGGTGGCTGATGAGGAAGAGGAGGAACAGCTGGGTCCAGTGCCTGATGCACGGATACGCAGAAAGCAGAGGAGAGGAGAGCAGTGGAAATCTATGGGCCGGTCCTTGGGATGACAGAGCCACCCTTGCTGGCAAAGCCCCTCCCTAGCTCTGGGGATCAAAGGCAGGGGGTGGAGATGAATAGATGTGGTAGACAATTATTCATCTTCCTCTCAGACAGACTAGTTAGTCTGCTGTGAGGCTTTTTGCCAGGGCCCCTGGCGCTCCTAATAAAGGAATTGTTTATTTATTTATTTATTTATTGTTTACATTTATACCCCGCCTTTCTCCGAAGACTCAGGGCGGCTTACAGTGTATAAGGCAATAGTCTCATTCTATTTGTATATTTTTACAAAGTCAACTTATTGCCCCCCCCAACAATCTGGGTCCTCATTTTACCTACCTTATAAAGGATGGAAGGCTGAGTCAACCTTGGGCCGGGCTCGAACCTTCAGTAATTGCAGGCTTTGTGTTCTTAATAACAGGCTTTGTGTTCTTAATAACAGGCATTACCAGCCTGCGCTATTCACCGGCCCTGAGTAAATTCAGAGGTTTTCTCGTGGTTGGAGAGCTGGGTCAGAACAGATGGCTTCTATTTATTCTCTTCTTTTACTTGGGACAAATGCCATACAGTTGTTCCCGACTTACGCAGACAATTGAGTCCAATTTCTGTTGCTAAACAAAACAGTGAGTTTTGCTCCATTTTACGACCTTTCTTGCCACAGCGATTGAAGGAATTGCCGTGGTTAAGTTAGTAACGCGGTCATTCAGTGAACCTGACTTCCTCGTTGACTTTGCTGGTCAAAAGGTTGCAAAAAAGGGATCACATGACCCTGGGATGCTGCCACCGTCATAAATATGAGTCAGTTGCCAAACCATTTAGATATGAGCCAGCAGTGTGCAGCAGCTGTTAAAAAAGCCAACACAGTTCTGGGCTGCATAAACAGAGGGATAGAATCAAGATCACGTGAAGTGTTAATACCACTTTATAATGCCTTGGTCGCCTTTATAATGCCAGTTTTGGTCGCCACGATGTAAAAAAGATGTTGAGACTCTAGAAAGAGTGCAGAGAAGAGCAACAAAGAGGATTAGGGGACTGGAGGATAAAACATATGAAGAACGGTTGCAGGAACTGGGTATGTCTAGTTTAACAAAAAGAAGGACTAGGGGAGACATGATAGCTGTGTTCCAATATCTCAGGGGCTGCCACAAAGAAGAGGGAGTCGGGCTGTTCTCCAAAGCACCTGAGGGTAGAACAAGAAGCAATGGGTGGAAACTGATCAAAGAAAGAAGCAACTTAGAACTAAGGAGAAATTTCCTGACAGTTAGAACAATTAATAAGTGGAACGACTTGCCTTCAGAAGTTGTGAATGCTCCAACACTGGAAATTTTTAAGAAAATGTTGGATAGCCATCTGACTGAGATGGTGTAGGGTTTCCTGCCTGGGCAGGGGGTTGGACTAGAAGGCCTCCAAGGTCCCTTCCAACTCTGATGTTATGTTATGTTATGTTATGTTATGTCTGAATTTTCATTATGTGACCATGGAGATGCAACAGTGGTCATAAGTATGAAAACGGTCATAAGTCACTTTTATTGGTGTCGTTATATCTTTGAATGGCCACTAAATGAACTGTGGTAAATTAAGAGCTACCTGTATGAAGTACTGAGGCCTAGAGAAAGGCTCACGAACAAGAACTGGAGAAATTTCCCGACAGAATAGTTAACCAGTGGAACGGCTTGCCTCCAGAAGTTGTAAGTACTCTCAACATTGGAGGTTTTTAAGAAGAGATTGGGCAACTATTTGTCTGAAATGGTGTAAGGTTTCCTGCTTGAGCAGTGGGTTGGACTAGAAGACCTCCAAGGTCCCTTCTAGCTTTATTCTGATTGATGAATTGATTGATTGATTGATTGATGGATGGATGGATGGATTGATTGAAACAGTCAGAGTCTTCTGCTTTTCTGCTTGAACAGGGGGTCAGACTAGAAGATCTCCAAGGTCCCTTCCAGCTTTATTCTGATTGATGAATTGATTGATTGATTGATTGATTGATTGAAACAATTTAGAGTCTTCTGCTTTTCTGCTTGATCAGGGGGTTGGACTAGAAGACCTCCAAGGTCCCTTCAAGCTCTGTTCTGATTGATTGATGATTGATTGATTGATTGCTTGTAATGGTATAGGGCCATGATGATGAACCTATACGAACCTATATCTAACACACCTTCTCCCTACTATTTTCTACTAGTAATAGTGTAAACAGTTCTCCAATGAGATAGAATTGTATTGTATTGTATTGCATTGCATTGCATTGTTTGTATTGTACTGTATTGTACTGTACTGTATTGTTTATTTATTTATTTGTTTTGTCACCACAGTATATATAAGCATAAGCATGAAAATAACTATATAATATATAAGCATATATATAAGCAATAACTATATTAATTGGATATAATGAAAGGAAACAACAGGCCAGGAACGGTAGGCACGTTTGTGCTCTTATGCACGCCCCTTACAGACCTCTTAGGAATGGGGTGAGGTCAATAGTAGACAGTTTTTGGTTAAAGTTTTGGGGATTTTGAGAAGAGACCACAGAGTCAGGTAGTGTGCTCCAAGTATTAATAACTCTGTTACAGAAGTCATATTTTCTGCAATCAAGATTGAAGCGGTTAACATTAAGTTTAAATCTATTGTTTGCTCTTGTATTGTTGTGATTGAAGCTGAAGTAGTCTTCAACAGGAAGGACATTGCAATAGATGATTCTATGAGTTAAACACAGGTCCTGTCGAAGGTGGCGGCGTTCTAAGTTTTCTAAACCCAAGATTTCAAGTCTGGTGTATTGTACTGTACTGTACTGTACTACTTTGTATTACATTACATTACATTACCATACCAGAATACTCAATACAACAGACAGAATACAGAATAACAGAATTGGAAGGGACCTTGGAGGCCTTCTAGTCCAACCCCCTGCCCAGGCAGGAAACCCTACACCACTTCAGACAAATGGTTATCCAACCTCTTCTTAAAAACTTCCAGTGTTGGAGCATTCACAACTTCTGGAGGCAAGTTGTTCCACTGATTAATTGTTCTAACTGTCAGGAAATTTCTCCTTAGTTCTAAGTTGCTTCTCTCCTTGATGAGTTTCCACCAGTCTTAAAGGGACCAAGGTTGGAGACCCCTGTCTTAGACCAAGCAACCATGACACCTGAGGTCATTTGACAGGCGAAAACCAAAGCTGTTTAAAAAAGAGGGGACGCTTTGGAGTGAAGGGCCTCGTGAGAGATTTCCATGAAATGGCTGCAAGTCAGCAAGGTTACATTGACTGCTGTCGCAGATGATGACAATGAATGCTTAGACTTCGAAGTTTCTACCAGATTTTCATTACACCTTGCTGAAGGTAGACTCAGTCTATTGCAGTGATGGCGAACTTTTTTGTTGGGCCCAAGTAGGTAGTAGGAAACTCAGCCAGGGTAAAAACAAACTTTATTCGAACAGCTGAGAATTACTTCATTCCCAGCATAGTTCAACTAAATTAAAGCAAATTCCTCCCAACACAATTCCTCAGTCCTATCACCAACCTTGGTCCAATTAGGCAAACTGCCAAAGACCTTTCTTGGCAAAAGTTCAAAATAAATGCAACAAGACGAAGCTATCAATGTTGTTTTCTGGCAAAGAGCCCAAACGCCATTGCTGGTCTTTTAAGCCTTATGGGAGGGGCCAATCATCTCTTGGCCCTACTCCTGAGTCGTCCTCTTTGCTTGAACTGCCTTCTGGCAGCTCTTCTCAGGCTCCTCCTCTTCCTCTGCCTCACTACTGTCAGTCTCTGGAGGCTTTGGACTCCGCACCTCACTCCCCGATGGTCCTAGCTCCACCTCATCCTCCCACGCAGAGCCCTCATCCGGGCCTTCCCCAGCCTCCAGGACTGGCCAAGGCTCTTCCTCAGCCTCATCGCTGTTCGACTCCATTGCCAGCTCCGCAGGCTGCTGGCGGATCACAAAACCTTTAGACACTGAGTGCCCAAACTGTGCATGTGCATGCCCAAACTGAAAGGTGAGCATGCATGTTTGAATGTGTGCATCCATGTACATGTGTGCATGCGCAGTAGAGACCTGAAGACCAGCTGGCCACCAGGAGGTGAGGCATCTCAACACCAGCAACACAGCAAGAGGTAAGATCTTTTCATTGTTTGCAGAGAAACAAAAGCGCACGAAAGAAACACCACAGAGATCAGACCTGGGGCGATGGCGCACATGCCAACAGAGAGGGCTCTGCATGCCACCTCTGGCACATGTGACATAGGTTCGGCATCACGGGTCTATTGTCTTCCCTGATGACACAATTTACTTGCCCAGCCACTCTGTTTTAAAAACCAAAAGGTCATTTTTTGGTTCAAAATGGAAACACAATTTAGAAGTAGGAGACCCAATGTCAGGCCTGTCCCAGCTTGGACATTTAGGAAAGAAAGACCCTCGACTCCCATTTGCAGACAAAGGTCTACTTTTACTAAAGCTCATTGATTATAGCGCAGGAAAGCCAGATCTGAAGATTCCCACGTAAGCTCAGGTTAAGAAGAGACTTGACAACCAACTTGTCGGTCTGAGCAGGGGGTTGGACTAGAAGACCTTGAAGGTCGCTTCCAACTCTGTGATTTTGATACACAAAATTGAACAGAAAATTGAACAGAAAAAAACAGAGGTCAAAGGGACCTTGGAGGTCTTCTAATCCAACCCTTTGCTCAAACAGGAGACCCTATACTATTATAGATGCGTGGTTGTCCAATCTTTTCTTAAAAGCCTCTTGACTTTTTTTAATCCCCTCCCTTTCTCACGGACTATCCTACTGTAGCCTGCAAAAATCTTTGGACTCACCAATTTCTCATGAGGCTTCAAGATTACATTTAAATTAACGGAAAGTTTGAAGGAAAAACAAAATATTTTCATTGGAATATTTGAAGCAACCCTTGGGCATCAGGCAATGAAATAATATGTAATTAAAATGTATTTTTGGCTTGTCAAGGTTTTTTTTTTTTAGAACAGATACCTGAGTTACAAATATACAACTAGCAAACTTGCCTGAAGCAGAAAAAAATAGATTTTCCAGTCTACCCTTCCCTCAGAAAATGTCCCAAATTGGAAGGAGAGAGTGTGTGCATGTATTTGTATCTATGTGTATGTATGTGTATGTGTGTTTGTGTGTTTATGTGTGAGAGAGGGGGAGGGAGAGCAGGAGGGAGGGAGAGAGAGAGGGGCGAGATAGAGGAAGAGAGGGGGCAAAGAGGAAGGGTGGGAGAAAGAAAGAAGAAGAGAGGGAGAGAGAGGGGGAGAGAGAAGGGGAGGGAGGTAGAAAGAGAGACAGAGAGAGAGGAAAAGAGGGAGAGAGGGAGAGAGGGAGGGAGAGAGCAGAGGGAGAGACGGAGAGGGAGAGACAGAGAGAAAGGGGAGAAGAGAGGGAAAGAGAGGGAAAGAGGGAGAAGAAGAAAGGAGACGAGGGAGGGAGAGAGAGAGAAATGGGAAAGAAAAGGGAAAGAAAGAAAGGGGGAGAGGGAGAGGGAGACTGTTTTTCCCATTTAGGTTTCCTAAATTTTCCCATATCCCTTTCTCACCATCAAAAAGGAGAAAAAAAATAATCACAAATAATTCCAAAACTATATCACAAGAGGCCAAGGCCTGATTTGTTTTAATGTTACAGCAGATGAGAATTCCTGATATTTCACAATTCACGAACATCTTTTTTTTTTCCTATTAGAACCTGGTCAAGGTTTTATTGACCGGCAGCAAAAAAAAACAACACCATCTTTTATCTTTGTTTCTGTTACACTTTCCTTCGTTTTGAACGCCATTCCTCCTGCTGCGTTTCTATTTTACTGGAAATGTCCTGTAAAGGGTAGAAGATCCTTCTACCAAAAAAAATCAATAAAATGCTTTTTGGGGGGCTTCTGCATTTGGTGGGAACTGATACCTTCTGATCCTATTGATAAAAAATAATAAAAATAAAAACCTCCTAACCTTCCCTTTCATGGGAAAACACAATTTATCCTCCTCACCTGTTCAAAATTCTAGAGGCATTTGCTTCATAACTAAATGATGAAAGCGTTTTATTTTTGCATCGATACGCCGCACAGATGTATTATTAAAAAAAAAAAAATCTATGCAATCCGGGTTCTCGTATTTAGACTGTCAGCTGTATATACTCCACAATGTGGGGGAGAAAAAAAACCCTGATGCGATGGAAACAAACTTCGCACAAACAAGAGGAAGTCAATATTTGATGGATCTGCAATGCAAAGAAGGCATCATGTTGAACCCAGAATGAATGCGAAATCAGGTCTTCCTTTCATCGAGTGAGAATTGACGTAGGCCCAGTGGTGGGGGTCAGCCGGTTCCGGCCGGTTTGGACGAACCTGTAGTTAAATTGCTGGCTGGCCCCGCCCCTTCCCATAACTCCTCTTCCAGGCGTTCCCACATGGACCATTGTGGCTCCCAGCTAAGTGCAGGGAGGCCTACTAGACCTAAAACAGGGTGCAGGGAAGTGCAGCGTGCCCCCCACAGCCTGTTTTCGCTCCTAGGAGGCTTCAGGGAGGCCTCTTAGGCCCGAAATGGAGTGGAGGGGGCGGGCGTCCCCCCCCACGACCCATTTTTGCTCCCAGGGGGCGGTGCAGGAGTCCGAGTGCTGCCTGTCACACACCCCTGGCCACGCCCACCATGGCCATGCCCACCCAGCCGGTCATTAGGGCAGAGAACCGGTTGTTAAATTATTTGAATCCCACCACTGCCTAGGCCACGTGTCCACGTTCCTAAATCTTAATCCGGATCGGCGTGCTTCATCCAAACCAGCAATCCTTGCTGTGAATTTGGAGTAGCAAGGAATAAATTTTGAGGATCAGTATAAATCCAACGAGCAGGGAATAGCCAGGTGGAAAATCACCCAACGGGTATCTTGGGTGACTTTGGGCCAATCAACAGAAGATAGTGAGTTCTAGTGCTGCCTTAGGCCGGCAAGCTGGCTGGGTGACTTTGGGCCAGTCACTAGGAGATGGTGAGTTCTAATCCTGCCTTAGCCATGGCAGCCAGCTGGATGACTTTGGGCCAATCACCAGACGACTGAGAGTTCTAGTCCCACCTTAGGCACGAAAGCCACCTGGGTGACTTGGGGTCGTTCACCAGGAGATGGTGAGTTCTAGTTCCATTTTAGGGATAAAAGCCAGCTGGGTGAATTTGGGCCAGTTATTTTCCCTTAGCCAACCCGCACCCCACAGGGTTCTTGTTACAGGGGAAAATAGGTCAAGGAAGGAGTATTAGGTTTTTATTTATTTATTTTTACAGATAATTTAAGGCAGCAAACATATCTAACACATCTTCTTCCTACTATTTTCTACTAGTAATAGTGTAAACAGTTCTCCAGTGAGATAGAATTGTATTGTATTGTATTGTATTGTATTGTATTGTATTGTATTGTATTGTATTGTACTGTACTGTACTGTACTTTTTTTTAATTTGAATTTATATCCCGCCCTTCTCTGAAGACTCAGGGCGGCTTACACTGTGTCAAGCAATAGTCTTCATCCATTTGTATATTATATACAAAGTCAACTTTATTGCCCCCAACAATCTGGGTCCTCATTTTACCTACCTTATAAAGGATGGAAGGCTGAGTCAACCTTGGGCCTGGTGGGACTTGAACTTGCAGTAATTGCAAGCAGCTGTGTTAATAACAGACTTAGTCTGCTGAGCCAACAGAGGCCCGTACTGTACTGTACTGTATTGTATTATATTGTATTATGTATTGTATTATGTTACATTACATTGCCATACCAGAATACACAATACAGCAGACAGAATACAGAATAACAGAGTTGGAAGGGACCTTGGAGGTCTTCTAGTCCAACCCCCTGCTCAGGCAGGAAAACCCTACCCCACTTCAGACAAATAGTTGTCCAGTCTCTCTTTAAAAACTTCCAGTGCTGGAGCATTCACAACTTCTGCAGGCAAGTTGTTTCACTGATTAATTGTTCCGATAGAAAATTTCTCCTTTGCTCTAAGTTGCTTTCTCTTTGATTGGTTTCTACCTGTTGCTTCTTGTCCTGCCCTCAGGTGCTCTGGAGAATAGCTTGAATCCCTCTTCTTTGTGGCAGCCCCTGAGATATATTATATTATTATATTATATTATATTATATTATATTATATTATATTATATTATATTATATTATATTATATTATATTATATTATATTATATTATATTATATTATATTATATTATATTATATTATATTATATTATATTATATTATATATTATATTATATTATATTATATTATATTATATTATATTATATTATATTATATTTTTTTCTATTTATTTATATCTCACCTTATTATTTTTATAAATAGGGTGACAGACTTACACAATATTCTTTCCTCCCCTTATTTTCCCCACAACAACAACAACAACAACAACAACAACAACAACAACAACAACCTGTTTGAGGAGGGTTGGGCTGAAAGAGAAGGACTGACCCAAAGCCCCCCAGCCGGCTATCATGATAACAATAACAGCAAGAATGGTTTCTTATGCATCCCTCAGATTTCTTTCCTTCATTACTCCTTTTGAAAAGTCAGTCACAATATTGCCTAATAGTTCCTTATGTCCAAAAATCCAGAAATTACTACCATATATTCCATCAGTCCAAAGAGAGAATTCTTGAAAAGCATTAAGCCTGTAAATTTTTTCGGTTCGGGAGACAGCCTCCTGTAACACAAATTCTGACATTTCATCCAAACTATTTAAAGGAAACTTCTTTACATCAACTTGTTTATTCACGATCATATCTTCATATTTATCCACTTTTGTTTGTATCTCCTCCATTGCATTTAAGTCCTGATCACACTGGTTAATTTCCTCCAAGCCTTGATCCAAAAAGTCCCCATTTTTTATCAGTTCGTATTTTTGAATAATTAAATACATTCTTTCTGTGTAATCCTGTATAAAGTCACGAATCCATTCTTCTGAAAGAAACTTCATGACAAAGTTCTTGCTGAAAATCCCCTTATGAAATACTTAAACAACTTAATATAATCCAACAATCCACAATCCAACACAATAAAATGAAATCTCCATTCAGTTTCGATTTCGCAGCAAGGCTATCGGTCTATTTGCAGTTAGTCTCAAACGCCATTTTAAGAAAGGGAAAAAAAATTCTCTCTTTAAAAAAAGTCAGGAAATCAGGAAATCAACCATACTTGCAAACCAGTAATTGTTCACTCATGCTTCTTCCGTCTGCTTATAGAAATCCACAAAAAGAAATCAATTGTTAGCAGAACTTGGACACCTTCCTCTTTTCCTGCTTTTGCAGGAGACGCGCTGGATACTGGAGATAGGAGGAATTCAGTGGGATTCGGCCTTTCGGGACTTTGCATAACAAAAACAAAGCCCCTAGGGGAATCTACCACTCTCCCCCCTGCTCTTTCCCCTGCTCTCTCAACCGGAGAGGGAAAATTAAGTCGGGAACAGCTGTTCGTAGCTATTTACACCGGCTTTTACAATATCCAGTGCGGAGTGCCATAAATTAGCACTCAGCGAGAAAGGTGGCGCCAAGTGGAAGTCCCATCCCTCAGATTTCTTGAAGGATAATTTAACCCTCAGCGGAAGGTAAAATTTCTGATTCAGGTGCTGAATCAGGGACAAACAGGATGAAGACGACTTTCAGCTACCAAAACCCAGTTGGTGACTTTGAGCCATTTAGTCTCCCTCAGTCCAACCCTACCTCACAGGGCTGTTGTTGCCTAATCGGAAAAATAAATGCGCAATGAACCCAGGATAAGTTGCTCTGAGTCCTGGAGAAAAGGCCAGATATAAATCTAACTATTAAACAAATCAACGTATTTCTCCCAGTCTGCGCCTTTAATATAAAAAGGGAAAGATTCATGAGCTTCTATTTTACCTGTCAGGTCAGGGAAGGCCAGCTATTTCTTTTGATCGGAGACCCTCATACAGTTTTGCTGACCCTATTTAGCGATTCTGGCTCTTTAATTGCCTCTCCGATGGATTATGGAGGAGACAAACATCGATACTCTGATGCAACCGACTTCAAAGCGGAACTCTTCTTTCCAAGCAAAGCCTTAATTGACTTAATTTATCACCCACCAAGATGCATTGTCTTTAAGATTTGATTTTATAGACAGCGGTTGACTGACATAATTAATGGCACTCTTTGATACTCTTAGTCGGCTTCCACTTAATGCCAGGAGGTAAGACCTCCGTTGGAGAGAGATAAATATATAATTTTGCTTGTTTTACACGAGGGAGAGAGGGAGGGAGAGGGAGGGAAGAGGGGGAAGAGAGGGAGGGGGAAAGATGGGAGAGAGGGAGTGGGTAAAAAGAGGAAGGGAGAGGGAAGGAAAAGGAAAAGAAAAGGAATGAGAGAGAGAGAGGGCAGGCAGAGGAGAAAGAGAGGGGGAGAGAGAGAGGAAAGAGGGAGATGGAAAAGCAAGGAAGAGAGAGAGAGAGAGGGGAAGAGAAGGAAAGGAGACGGGAAGAGAGAGGGAGGAGAGAGGTCAGGCAGAGAGGAAAAAGAGGGGAAGAGAGAGAGGAGGGGAAAGAAGGGAAGAATGGGAGAGGAAAGGGTAAGAGAGGAAGATAGAGAGGGAGGAGAAAGAAAGAGGGAGAGAGGTGAGGAGAGAGGCAGGAGAGAGGAAAGAGAGAGGAGGGGAGAGAGGTGAGGGAGAGAGGAAAGAGGGAGAGGAAAAGCGAGGAAGAGAGAGGGAGGAAAGAAAGAAAGAGGGGAGGGGAAGAGAGAGAGGAGGAGAGAGGTCAGGAAGAGAGGAAAGAAAGAGGAGCGAGAGAGAGGGAGCGGGAAAGAGAGAGGAGGGAAGAGGGGAGGAGAGGGAGAGGGTAGAGAGGGAGGCGGAGGAAAGAGAAGGAACGAGGGAGCAAGGGCAGGCAGAGAGGAAGAGAGAGAGGAGGAAGAGAAGGAGAGGAGAGAGGAAGAGAGAGAGAAAGAGGAAAAATGAGGAAGAGAGAGAGAGGAGGGGAAAGAAAGAAAGAGAGGAGGGAGAGAGGGAGAGAGAGGAAGAGGAGAGAGAGAGGAAAAGTGAGGAAGAGAGAGAGGGAAGGGAAAAGAGAAGGAAAGAGGGAAGGAGAACAGAGAGGGGGAGGGGGAGAGGGGCAGGCAAAGTGGAAAGAAAGAGGGAGAGAGAGGGGGAAGAGAGAGGGAGGGAAAGAGAAGGGGAGAGAAGGAAAGAGGGAGAGGGAGTGGGGAAAGAGGGAAGCCCTTAGGAGTGGCAAGGGAGCCCTCATGACCCCCTCGGGTACTCTGAAGTTGGCAGCTATCTCTGCAGTTCTTCTGTGCAGGCACAATCGCTGAGAACGGTGCTTTTCATGCAGCTCAGAACCATCCGCGTTACAAAAACACATACTTCTTTAATTATATGCATGGGCCTTTTGAGGGGGAAAAAAAAGGAGGGTAAAAATAAAAGATGGGGAAGATTGAACATGGAGCAGGAGACACCAGGTGGCCTTAACGGTGATATTCTCCTCTCTATTGTCTTCATCTTCCGAGGGTTGATATAATACTTTTGTCAGCGGGTGAGAGTCCATGAATCGGGATAGACATGGTAACAGGTCAGCCAATGGGGACTGTTTGGTGATTAAGACAGTTTGGAGCCTGGGCAGGGCTTAGCTTGAGTGTTAAGTATAAAAGAGTTGCTTTGTCCTTGCATTATTGCTTCTGAGATTATATCGATTCTGTACTTCTGGGTTCTGGTTCTGGCTTGTGCTGTATGGTATTGTATATAAAGAAGTTTCTAATGTAAATGAATTCTGCTAGGTTATTTACTTGTGTGCTGGTTGGCTTGCTGCAAAATCTAACATACTTCTATGACTCATCCTCCTTTTTATCTCTCTATCAGTCTGTCATCTCTATTATCTCTCTCTCGCACACCTATTTATCTCTAACATCTATCTAATCTATCATCTATCTATCTATCTATCTATCTATCTATCTATCTATCTATCTATCTATCTATCTATCTATCTATTTATCTATTATTTCTCTTTCTCATCTATTATTTCTCTCTCACCTATCTATAACATCTGTCTAATCCATTGTCTATTCTATCTATCTATCTATCTATCTATCTATCTATCTATCTATCTATCTATCTATCTATCTATCTATCCATCTATCTTTTTTTCTCTCTCATCTATTATCTCTCTCTCTCTCACCTATCTATCTCTCAACATCTATCTAATCCATTATCTACCTACCTATCTACCTACCTATCATCTATCTATCTATCTATCTATCTATCTATCTATCTATGATAGATGGATATGGATATAGATATAGATCGATAGATCGATAGATCGATAGATCGATAGATCGATAGATAGATAGATATCCATTTATATCTCACCTTTTAATTTTTTTTTACAAACAACTCAAAAATGACAAAGGTATCTGATACTCCTCCTTCCTCCTATTTTTTTTATCAACAAGAACTCTCTGAGATTACACCCCAAGGTTCTGATTACACCCCAAGGTTCTGAAGGAACTGGCAGACGTGATCTCAGAACCACTGAACTATATCTTTCAAAGATCCTGGAGCACAGGGGAGCTGCCAGAGGACTGGAAAAGAGCTGATGTAGTTCCCATCTTCAAAAAAGGAAAAAAAACAGATCCAGGAAACTACAGACCTATCAGCCTGACCTCAATACCGGGGAAGATTCTGGAAAAGATAATCAAGCAATGAATCACCGAACATCTAGAAGCAAACAAAGTAATAACCAAAAGCCAACATGGGTTTGTCAAAAACAGATCATGCCAGACTAATCTTATCGCATTCTTTGACAAAATGACAAAATTAGTAGACCAGAGGAATGCTGTCGATATAATTTACTTGGACTTCAGTAAAGCATTTGATAAAGTAGACCATAACCTACTACTAGATAAAGTAGAAAAATGTGGGTTAGACAGCACCACCACCAGATGGATTCGTAACTGGCTGACCAACCGCACTCAACGTGTAGTCCTCAAGGGAACTACATCCACATGGAGGGAAGTATGCAGTGGAGTACCCCAAGGCTCTGTTTTAGGCCCAGTACTCTTCAACATCTTCATCAATGACTTGGACGAGGGGATAGATGGGGAACTCATCAAATTTGCAGATACCAAGCTGGCAGGAATAGCCAACACTCCAGAAGATAGGCTCAAGTTACAGAAAGATCTTGACAGACTTGAACATTGGGCGCTATCTAACAAAATGAAATTCAACAGTGAAAAAAGTAAAGTTCTACATTTAGGCCAAAAAAACAAAATGCACCAGTACCATATATGTGGTACCTTGCTCAATAGTAGTACCTGTGAGAGGGATCTTGGAGTCCTAGTGGATAACCATTTAGATATGAGCCAGTCATGTGCAGCAGCTGCTAAAAAAGCCAACACAGTTCTGGGCTGCATAAACAGAGGGATAGAATCAAGATCACGTGAAGTGTTAGTACCACTTTATAATGCCTTGGTAAGGCCACACTTGGAATATTGCATCCAGTTTTGGTCGCCACGATGTAAAAAAGATGTTGAGACTCTAGAAAGAGTGCAGAGAAGAGCAACAAAGATGATTAGGGGACTGGAGGCTAAAGCATATGAAGAATGGTTGCAGGAACTGAGTATGTCTAGTTTAATAAAAAGAAGGACTAGGGGAGACATGATAGCAGTGTTCCAATATCTCAGGGGTTGCCACAAAGAAGAGGGAGTCGGGCTGTTCTCCAAAGCACCTGAGGGTAGAACAAGAAGCAATGGGTGGAAACTGATCAAGGAAAGAAGCAACTTAGAACTAAGGAGAAATTTCCTGACAGTTAGAACAATTAATAAGTGGAACGACTTGCCTTCAGAAGTTGTGAATCCTCCAACACTGGAAATTTTTAAGAATATGTTGGATAACCAGAGATGGTGTAGGGTTTCCTGCCTGGGCAGGGGGTTGGACTAGAAGGCCTCCAAGGTCCCTTCCAACTCTGTTGTTATGTTATGTTATGTTATGTTATGTTATGTTATGTTATGTTATGTTATGTTATGTTATGTTATGTTATGTTATGTTATGTTATGTTATGTTATGTTATGTTATGTTATGTTATGTTATGTTATGTTATGAGATAGGTTGGCCTGAGAAAGGGAGAATGCCTGGCCCAAGGTCACCCAACTGGCTTTCACGGCTTCGGGGGGACTAGAATTCACGATCTCCTGGTTTCTAGCCTACTGCTCTCACCACTAGACTAAACTCTCCCTCCTTCCCTCCTTCCACCCCCTCTCTCTCTTTTAAATAAAGATTTTAAAAATATTTTTTAACAGTTGGGTTCAAAAGCTGAGCACTTGGTGGGCACCAAGCCAATAAGAATCCATTGCTTCTTCCAATCTTAACCTGGGAAGGATTTAGCCATAAAAATGTTCCGTGTCGTGCATTGAAACGAATATAATTAGCCAGCCAATTACCCCACTCTGGGAATGTCAACCTTCTGTTACCATTAAGTATCCAATTATTAAGTGAATGAGGTCAATATCTGATCATTCATATTGACAAATGATGAGGAAGAAACATATACTCCGTATGGCAATTTGCGATGGCCTTCCTCTTCGTAGTACAGTGGACGCAGAAACTAATTTGGGCTGAAGTTTGATTAGTTGCACATTCTTTTCTTTCAGGTCTCTGGAAAGGAGTGTTGTTTGAGGGTCTATGGATGAGAGGTAGGCGTAGAATTGGACGAGGGGTCTCCTCCTTCTCCCCCTCCCACATTTTTTTGGAGAGGTTGGCTGCATTGGAGGTGTTGCCATCATGGATTATAGTGAGATAGTCATAGGATTAGTTGCTCAATTACCCCTTCCAACTATGCATTATTCACCATGTTCCTTCCTTCCTCCCTCCCACTGTCCCTCTCTCCCTCTCTCCCTCTCTACCCTCCTCTTCCTCCTTTTCCTTCTTACCTTCCTTCCTTATTCCCTCCCTCTTCTATTCCTCTCTCTCTCGCCTCCATCCTCTCTATTCCTCCCTCCCTCTCATTCTCCCTCCCTCTTCTATTTCTCCCTCTCCTTCTTTTCCTCCTCCCTCCCTCCTCCTTCCTCCCTCCCACTATCCCTCTCTCCCTCCCTCCCTCCCTTCCTCCCTTTCCTTCTTACCTTCCTTCCTTATTCCCTCCCTCTTCTATTTCTTTCTCTCTCTTTCTTGCCTCCATCCTCTCTATTGCTCCCTCCCTCTCACTCTCCGTCCCTCTTCTATTTTTCCCTCTCCTTCCTCTTCCTCCCTCCCTCCCTAACTTCCTTCCTTCCTTCCTCCCTCCCTCCCACTGTTCCTCCCTCCCTCCCTCCCTCCTCTTCCTCCCTTTCCTTCTTACCTTCCTTCCTTATTCCCTCCCTCTTCTATTCCTTTCTCTCTCGCCTCCATCCTCTCTATTCCTCCCTCCTTCTCACTCTCCCTCCCTCTTCTATTTCTCCCTCTCCTTCTTTTTCCTTCCTCCCTTTTTTCCTCCCCCCCTCCCTCTCATTGTCCCTCCCTCCCTCCCCTCCTCTCCCTCCCCTTCCTTCCTTCCTTCCTTCCTTCCTTCTCTCTTTCCTGTCTTCCCACTTCATATTTTATAATACAAAATACACATAAAAATAATGATACAAAAATGGGGAAGGGGAAGAAAGGAGAAAGAAAGAAAGAAAGGAGAAAGTAGGTACAGTGGCAAAAAGAGGGTTGGGGAAGCATTTGCATTTAACTTTTTTCACCGCAATAAAGTATAGAATTACAGCCTCAACATTTTATTTTACCGGCTTAACAAATACTAGCCATTTCTGTAACAACAAACTATATTAATCAGCAAAATTCAACCTCAAGTTTTTTTTTTCCTGTCTAGGAAATGGTGTCCAAATAGAAATAAAGCTGTGTATGTTCTTTTCTCTAATTAAAGCAGTCATTTTTTTTTTAATTTTTGCTAGCCCCATCACTTTTTCCATCCATTCTTCTCTTGTGGGGATTAATATATCTATGAAATGGAATAATAAAGATTTCCATTTCTGTACATGTATAGTAGAATTCTCGCTGCAGACAACAGATACCATAATAAAGCTCCAAATCAGGGGCAGTCAACCTTTTTATACCTACTGCCCACTTTTGTATCTCTGTTAGTAGTAAAACTTTCTAAAGGCCCACCGGTTCCACAGGAATGCGCCGTGTGTCGTCGTCTGCGCATGCCTCTCGCACATCGTAGATTGGGTTTTTGGGGGCGCGCCAGCTACCAGCTCTGCTTGTCTGTTACAGCTGGGTGGTGTGGGGGGAGATGCACGAGCTATTCTGGGACGAGGCTCTTGTTTGCGGTCGCACTATAGCGCCATTTAGTTTCACTTAAGTAACGTGAACTAAACTTATGCGCGGGTGATACAAATAGCATATTTTCAGAAATTTAAATTGTTACGGGGAATTTTATGAAAACCTAATGAAACTGTTTTTAAATAATGCTATGATTTTTTTTTTAAAAAGTCAATTAAATTAAAAAAAAGGAAAGTGCTTCAGTATCGGACAAAACCCCTAATGCCCACCATGAAAGCTGGAACACCCACTAGTGGGCGGTAGGGACCAGGTTGACTACCATTGCCCCAAAAAAATTTTTCCCTCCAACTCCTTATCTAGTAATCCAAAAAAAAAAAACCCTTCAAGTTTCACTTTATGTTAGTTTTAAGAATCTTTGGCATGAAGCTCAGCCAGATATTCCTTTCCTGGAGAAACAAGTTGCTTCATCCCCTGTTTTTCTCCCT